>NW_028324187.1:10000000-10300000 GCF_054372755.1 Phalangium opilio | reverse complement strand
TTTTTGCCTCAAAATTCAAGTTTAGCTATCGACAGTCACTGTCTGTATTCGACGAAGCCTGTTTGTATCACGTTAATATACGAAACGAACTCCCTGTAATTTTGAGTTTAAAGATGATCATGATCATGAACTTGGCTGCTTGGCTACTACACGCTGGCTGGCATGTCGGATCTTTTATAATTTCTACCAGCACCGTTTAATTTTTGAAGTCCAAAATATCGGACCATTGATTGATTGAGTTCCAATTACCCCGTTGCCAAAAAAATAAGTAGCAGCAGCCAAACGTGAACAGAACCTACGCCTCCGGACTATACACACTCTTATCTTTTAACCGCTCATCCCAGGATGGAACTTTTCGATATAAACGTCGGAAATGAATCATTTACCCTTCGTAATACAATATTGCTTAAATTAGTTATTGTTAAAATACGGCTCGACTAAATTACCCTATCAAAATTCGTATTGGACCTTTCCAGTATCAACGAAAACACCTTACGTTTAAGCCTTAAGTTTTAGGCTTATAGGCGTTGTTGAAGGCATGGGCTTTTAAGGGCCTTTACCTTTGATCGAGTCGGTCCATTGGTATATCTTAAAGGTTGTCACACCTGTCTATTTCGCGGGTAATTCGTGAGGGGGCGCGCGCGAGAACCGATCCACGCACACACACTCGGTTTTTCGTAACCCAAGAAGCCATTTTTGACGAAGATAGCCCCTCCCCCCCCCCTGGTTCCATCCCCACGGCCGTTACACGGGCGTGGTGCCCAATTTTCTAGTAATAGTTTGATGCTACGTACCCCGTGATAGTGTAAAAATAATCAACATTAAGGAAGATGGGCCAAAAATATTGTTGATCCATGGCAGTAATGGCAATGGTTCGCCTTTGACAGTATATTGTTGCATGGGGTATATTTACCTTGGTGCCAATTCTACAACCTGTGCGAGATCTTTGCTCTTTAAATAACATGGTCTTCGTAAGTACGCCGTAAATTCCGTGCAGGAAATCACGCTTAAAAATAAAATCATGAATAATGAACTGGCTAGCAAACCCACGCTGACGTGTATGCGTTAGAACTAGCGTCATACTTCGTATTATGGGTTTTTATTTACGTTCTATATTTTTCAAGGTCATGGAATATTAGCTCGGCAAATAAGCTTTCTAGCTATTTATATCAAGGTACATTTTCCACCCTAAGAATGCTTTGAATGAGTTGCAGTTTGAATAAGGTCCAAGATATTTTCTATAGCAATTTTTCCCCCGCCATTGTGGTGATATTTTTGAGCCGATACACGCTGCTGGTATTGTAATCGTTCAATCCACAGTGAATTTTTATCATTTTTGAGCATCACTGAACAATTTTCCAAATATAGCATATTTTTTCCCATCAAATAGAGAGAGTAGGGGCTAAATTATTTACGTTTAACTGTCATTTATGAAAGTGATGATTTTTGGTAACAACTTGTTTAGGGGTTAGAATTAATATTGAAAATGTTCCATTTCGGACTCATATTGGCCCATGGAACCCACTCTTTTGGAATACCCTGTATTTATATTGAAGAAGTTGATTTTAAGGATACTAAAAACCAGTTTATTCACGTATTTGTATTTTAGATAAACATTTTTTTCTAGGACTATATTTAAACGATATATTTTTTTAGTTTTTAAGAAAATGTTCGATTCTGCAGTGAAATAGATTTATTGGTCTATAAGAGTTGAGCCTCGATGGGAGGTTCATTTTTATCGGTTTCTTTTTACAAGTATTTAATACGTCTTATAGTTTTTAACATATAGGATTCGTAGAAACTGATAAAACTGCACCAGTCTTCTTCGTCTCTCCAATGTTAAATCGACAAACCTTTTATCATTTACCGGCATAATTTATATACACCCCTATATATATATAAGAACTCATCTCATTTTGGAATATTTATAAATGGAAATCTTATTTTTTCCGAAGATTCATTCTTTTTAAAGGGAGAATGAATTCATTCGAGTTGTTTTATCTCGTTTCTACGGAGCTAGGAGCTGAATTATAGCTTCAAGATACGCCAGACTATACATTCGAATAGGACCGCGAGTTAGAATGTTATCCGGTTTGTTTTGAAATATTTGTAAAATACTTTTGACGTATTAAGTGACTTTTCCTTGTGATACTCGACGCCATCTTTCAAAACATAAGTCAGTTTCCACTTTTCAAACCCTAAAGCTCGAGCAAAAGTATAAAAACAGCTCGTAACCTTTTCGTGTCATAAAGCCTTTAAAAGGACAGATACGAAACGGTTCTCTCAACTCAAAATACATTTATTTGTTTCGAAACTTAAGTGTTAAAAATACGCCGCTAAAGTAATCTATACATCCGGGTTTAACTTGGGGAAAATGTAAAAATTAAACTTTATAATTAAACTTGGGCCAGTAAAACAACCTTACCAAACGTGAACGTCTGAAGCGCGAAAAGTATGACGATAAAAACAAAGACCTAAATAGAGCACCACACCTTTTACGGTATTATCAAAGCTAGAAACTAAACGGCGTATAATTTAAGTTGAAATGGTCTATGCGTAGCAATTCTTAGTAAGGTAATAAGAGGGAGGCCCAATGTTGGGTTTGCTCTCCTATACATCGGAACTTGTAAGTTTGTTTTTGCGGGTGTTAAAACGTGTGATGGCTTTCTTCTATATCGATCTGATATCCGGGATCGGAAGCGCAAGTTGCGTAGCACGAAATTCGCGCCGAATAAAGATGGCCCTAAAGTTATTAATGAATCTCGCCAAGCAGCTTTGACTGGGGACTAATTCGCTTCCAGTCTTTAATTTAAGGATAATAATATTAAGGTTCAGGGGCTGCAATAACCGCCTGGCGAATATGCTAAAAATGAGCCGTGTTTATACGGGGTTGCAGGCGCCATTGTACTTCATACACGCCAGCGCGTCAGGCATTTTTGAAAATGTGTGTCAGGGAAAAAGGTTCACGCTGATTAAGAACAATTCGCCAATCAGATGGTTCGATTTTGAGGCTAAAAGCCACGCAACTTAGTTAAGATCCTTAAAACCCTATTAGGAAAGTTGGAAAATTCAAGAGATTTCATTCTCAAGGGAGAATGAAATGATTTTACCTTCAGCTTCTGAAATAATTTCGCATCGGGAATTTGTGGAAATATTTTAATTTACTTTCATCCCCTTTGATAGATGAACCTTTGGTATAAAAATAGCAAAGGGATGTAATCTCGACGCAATGTTTGGGCCGCTCCGCACCACGAAACCATTTTGATTTTTTTCTTTATTCCAAAAATCAAAATCACGACTTTTACTTTAGGCCCGGGGTGAATGCATCCTTAGCCGCGCTCGCTATAGGTCCCTCTCTACGAGAATCAAAAAATGTTTTCCCCTTCAATTTTGATTGCTTCGGAATTTCTCTGGACTCCAGTTCTTTCCTGTCTCGGCCCGAGTGCATGTTAGGCCTACCTCTCCTTCTTATAACTTTAATACGATCAATTTCAAAAGTAAGTCTCGCTTAGTCGTAACGTGAAATGCGGACGCCATTTTGGGGGTCGTTACATCATTTTTTTCTGGTATTTCAAGGTCACCCGAAATTCCGTAATTAATAGTGTGGATGGGGGAGTAAATGAGTTGTAAGCTGGCTGTACTCGTGTCGTAATTATAGCTGAATAATAACCACCCTAATTAAAATTAATCTTGATTAGTATAGTCCGTGATTGCAGGCTCATAAGGCTTTTAATCTCGTGCCACTTACCTACGTACACTCTTCCCAGGTATTTTTATAAAAAAAATTTTGGCCAATTATATTGGGGGGCCCCCTTTATTGAGAGTCTATATAAAGGATGTTGTTACACGTTACTAACTTAAATTTAAACGATGGCTTATTATTTTTTGTTAAAAGTGTTATCAATCTTTAAGAAAGGATAGATTTTTTTAGTCCCAATCGGAAAGTAAAGCGAAGGTCGAAGTTACGGCGGATTTATTTCTAATGTAAACTGTCGTAGAGATGAAATTATGTGGCGTATTCTTAGCGTGGAATATTATCGTTAGATGCCTTGTACTAATGGTACCGTTTTAATTTGATCGTTTAAGCAATTTCCAACCTATAAGTTCAATCTATATTGTTAGTGCCATTTGGCCCTCCCCCTCCCCTCTCTCTCCTCCATCTTCGATCTGATCTGAGAGTTGAACAACCCGATAGCACATAAATCTTAGTTAGAGCGAGCGCCTATTAAACTATCAACGCGTTTAGGGTCAAGGGGTCATTAAAAAAATAATGTTTCCAAAAAAACTATCCCTCCCCCCCTTTACCTTTACCTTTACCTGGGCGATGATTCTAGCCAGGACAAAAGGGGACAGTTATAATCTTGAGAAAGATTTGAAATAAAATACTTTGAAATGAATTCGATTATAATGGTTAAAAAGCATTCGCGATGCTTTAGAACAATTTCCCAATTCGAAAATAATAGAAACTTATTGGATCTAATAGTGTGGTAGTTAATCGAGGAGTTGGATACATCAGCTTTTAATTTAACTATTTCACGTGATAGCATCTATATTCATTATAAAGAAAGCTGTCTTCGTATGACTTTAAAAGTGAAGTGGATTGGCTGAAGTGGCGGATGTTAAAAATTTGTCCTTTAAAGACATGATTATTTGAATTGTAGTCGTTCTGAAACTAGCTCGAGCTGTAAGTTTCTAGCATTACAGAGTATATGAAGCGTCATACTTATCATGGAACTTATCACTTATAAACTTATGATATTGCGTAAAATTCCGAGTAAGTACTCGATCCCTCGGAATATAAGAATCGCGTCTTGAATTAAATCGGGTTTATAAGTTTAAGCCCCTGAGGGTTGCAGGTGATTTTAGCTATAGCTCTATAGTTTTCGACCCTCGAAAGCCGGGGGTCTGGAGATGGGTATATATAGTTGGTATCATTTTGGTATACTCTTATACTATACTATCCCAAGTTACTACTTCCGTTTCTTCTAGAGAAGGTACGTAACATAGATGGATAAATATATATAAGGAACCGAGGGGGGGGGGGTTATATAGTTTAATTTCATAATAAATTGGATTGTTTCGTGTTTAGAAAATTTCATGTTATTTTTTTCCCCTAACATGATTTGGAGGTGTGAGAACGCGCGGTGGGAATATATGTATGTACAGTTTTAAGGTGTAACATTGAGTCGATCGTTCCCCCCCTCTTATTTTGATTATTACACCTGTTTTTATTCCGATTAATACGCGCATTTTCGGTCCTCCGAAATTAATATACATATTGTTTCTAATAAGTTTGTTATAAATTAATGGACGTACTCGACCTTGAACAGACAAACAAACGTTCTTTGGGTCAAAAGTGTCACCAAAAAGACCACGTGGTCTACGATACTTAGTTATATACATACTACCAAGAAGTGATATCTAGTTTATTAGGGAGAAGATGCCTAAGTATTCGCGCGAGCCATAGTCCCAGTCCCCCTTTCAAAATACAAGGGGGACGTAAAAGGAGGCGCCGGGCTATTCCTCCTCTCCTCAGTCGGAAAACACAAGTAATTTTCCCGTCATTCACGTCGCGCTGACGTGCACGAGTTTTCAAGAACCAATGAGATGCTGGGCTGGCTGGTTGTAATTTAGAGTCGGCGGGGATTAACTCCGGACAGGCTACGTTTGTTTGGACTGAAGATAAAGAGCTAGATTATAAATGTGGATGAATGAATTTATATAATTTCTCCCTATTAAACTAGATATCACTTCTTGGTTATATGCTACCTAGGGTTAGGGCTCCCAAAAACAAACGAAATGATCTAGGCCTATAATGAATTATAATAAAAATTCAATATTCAATGTAAAATAGGCGTTATAAATATAAATGCGGTGAAATTATTTATAAGGGAATAGCTCGGTCGGTTGGTTGAATATAAATAACGTATAATTTTCTCGAACACATCTCGAAATGAAATTAATTCATAGCGCCTACGCCGCATGCCGCGCTGCTACACTACATCGGGGCTAGAATGAATTTGAACCGTTAAAATGTAAGGCTTTTTCTTTGGGATTCGTGTAAGTAAATGCATGACGTTGCCAGCCAGCTTGGTCCCGCCGGGCCATTTGCCATTCTTTCTTAGGCTTAGTCAAGGAGAAACGAGAGAGATAATCGTATGCAAAGGCACGAAAAAACTTTTTCTACAATTTTTTTTTGTACACATCCCGTAGTCCAGGGTTGCGTGAAACACTCTTAGCGTCTCTAGGTTCTCTTAGAGCTGACGGAGGAGAAAGGTCGTGACCTTTAGACGGGGGAATAACTTTAATATCATGGATATTAGAAATACAAAAGTTCTGAAGTTTTGGAGATTCGTAGTTTTGATGCAAATAGCGATGTTTCCAATTGCGTAGTCCCTTACAAACGGAGTGATTTTGAGGATGTCAAAGGTTGTTTTACTTTGAATTTAAGCCAGTTAACCCAGGGGGAGATTCATTAGGATGGTGAACTCTTGAATAACAAACTTTGCACCTTACTCGTGTCCGTAGCGTCTGTTTCTAATGTCTATGTTTAGCGTGCGAAAAGCCTTGTAAGGGGTCAGCTAAAAAAAAGGTACTAAGAAAATATTAAAGTCAAAATGGTAGCCAAGCCAAGCGTGTGAGAAAGGTATAGAGTCATTGGCGTTGAAGGTACAGCGAGAGAGAGTGAGACCTATAGGCCTATCCGGTTTCCGAAGAATCTAATAATTTGAAAAACGTGATATCAGTCTAGCTATGCTAGCTAGTAAGTTAAGTTAACCGTTGCTCGTAAAGCCTATATTGGACATATGGAGCTTACAAAACCCCGCCGTAATGAAGGGGATCGGGCCATTTACTTACTGACCATATGTCCGGAGCAACTAAAGTTAACCCCGACATTAAAGCGGACCTTTGTTTTTGCCCGCTAATTGCGCTTAACGGCCTTGTTTTCAACATCTAGTAACGCTAGCTAATGAAGGGGTCGGACACGCTCTTGTAGTTTGTATAATTTTTATGGGAAAGTACTCTGCCCCCCCCCCTCTCTCTCTCTCTCGTGTGTTTTTCGAAAAGGTTATCGCAAAATGAGCCAAAATTAATCACTTGTTCCTCATTTTCTGTTATTTGAATTTGTTTAATTTCACTGAGCTTAGTGTGAATTTCACTTCCTTCCTTTTGTTCTCTCCCCCCCCCCCCTTACGAAGCACTTCCGACCTGGCTTTACATTATAAAATAATCCGAAAATTGGGTATAAGATGATAGAGAACATGTCTTGGGCACGCGTGTTCTTTCGGTGTTATAGTTGATGTTGAATTCGTCCCGAGTGCGTGGCTCTATCTATACTCGCTGGCTCCGCTTGTATCAGTTTTGATTCTGTTACAAAAACTTTGGGAACCTGAAAAACCAGAATGAATTTCATCTACTCCTTATTTTCAATAGCAGCAACAGCAGCGCCAAAGTCAAAAGAAGGCAATCGCTCGGGGCCATTTTTTACATCTTTTTAATATTATTTTTATAAACACGTATGATTTTGTACCTATATTAAAACCCATCGCCCGAAGTAGACCCCCTCGATTGGCTAGGCGAAATTAAATTCAACTTGAAGTCAAATAATTTAATGCCTAGACTAGATTTCTTGGGAACTTGACCAATTTGCGATGACGTCACGGAACAATTCGTGGTTACGTCACGTCGTTAAGCCTTGGTTTTTTGAATTTTTGAAATTCCGCGCGCTTTTGAAGGGTAACGTCACGTGGGTTTGAACTAACTTTTGACTCGTTTAGCACGTGGATGCAATTAAGCCATTAAAATGTTTGAGGAATCTGTTTTAGTTCATTTGATGGCCTTTTAGATACAGAAAACGAAAGTACATTTCTTATATAGACCTTTTTTTTGTGGCCATCAAATCTGTCCGCCATTTTAACTTCGATTCTCTTATATAGTTGGATCTTTGGAATTTTTATTTTTTCTAAGCTTAATAAACTATACGAACTAGCCTAGAATTCATTTTTGAAAACGCCTTTTCCCTTTAGTTTAAATAAAAGAAAAATTTCAATTTTCTTGGAACTTTCTAAAAAATAAAAAAAAAATTCAAGTAACAAGTCAAAATTTGTTAATATTTTTGTTGGTTATTTGATGTTTATTTAATGGAAGAGTTTCCCTTTCTTAATCTTAGTACATGAGGCAGTCTAAACGACGAGTTAACCTTTGACCCTTTGAATGAAAACCCCTATAACATTTCTTTAAGCGTCACTAAACTTATTATCCCTTGGTCTAAAAATGAAACCTTATGATTTTCCCGCATTCCTTCAAATTCCATAAAATAAATTGCTTCTATGAATTTTTATCTTTCATAATCAACGAAGTGGGGGACTATAAGCTAAATTAAGTCGAATCTACTTTCACCTATTTGTATTTTTATACTGTTTCCGAATCTATAGCTAGGCTAGGTGAGGTAGGTATAGGTAAGCGCTCGAGCCGAACCCATGCCACGGAATATCATTATCTTGGTCCGGCGCTGACTCTCTCTACTCTCCTAGTCTTAGTCTTAGTCTTATTTTAGGGATGGGCGACCATTGTAGCCCGGGGTGCCCCTGGGCCAAATCTTCCTTTTGCTTTTAAACGCGAAATATTCTCTCTGGCTCTTGACTTATTCAGTGGCATTCTCTGTTTAATGTTTAAAAAAACCATTTCTACTTCTACTTGCTGCGTCTTTATAATAAGATATAGGTAGAGAATTTTTCTTAATTATACGCTTCCACCGTTTTTTATTACGCAAAATCCCCATCCATACCAGACGAGTCCCATTTTTACTCGCGGTACCTATAACCATAGAGAATAAATATTCAACCGTCGCGTCTTATACCGTTACTATAAATGTCCGTCCGTCCGAAAAGCTAATCGAATTTTGAAAGAGAATGCTAATTTAATTAAAGGGGGGGGGTCATCCCTAAAACCCTTGAATCGTAACTCGTTAAGGGGGGGGGGGAAATCGGTCATTGAAGCTACATTTTGGCCCATTTGGTCACCCCGAATATCGGAACTCGTGATTACTAATAGCTAACCCACTCTTAATATCCTACAAATCCATAAACGCACCCCTTTTTTTACAATTTTGAAGGTCAAAATTGAGGAATTTTTAAACTAACTAATTAGTAAGTAAGTTTATTTCGAACGCGACAACTTGATTATTAATAACCATCTTATTCCTAGTCTAGCACCGCCGCCGCCAATATTTAAATGACCCTAATATATTTAAGCAGGGATAGATTGACTTTTTTAAGACGGAATAAACAATGTTTGGCCTTTACTTCAGTCCGACTCATAGACGAGTATATAGTCCCTTCCTTCAACACGTAACCAAAAAATTAAATTATCTTATTGGCTCACAAAAACTACGTATTGGTGACGTTGCTGACGGGGAGGGCCAAAAATACGTAATTCATGTTTACCTCGGTCGCCATGACTACGACCCCTCTTGCGTTGTACCATAGCCCACTCGATCACGCGCGTCACGACGCAAGCTGCTCGCGCTATAGCTATAGAGCGCGGATCGAGTGGGCGTCTTCACCGGGGTTCAAAATGGAGCCGTCTAAATGCGAGGGTCCAGGTAATTATTCGGGAATTGTTTTTAATAGCAATTAAGAAGGTTGTTAGTGAATTTGGTGCCGGTGTTTTGGATTTGGAGTACATCTGTAAAGGTGAAAAGTGTTCGCTAATTCTTTCTTAAGCCAATAATTTCTACTATCCTCATGATTTTGTAAACGAATTTGATGAAGTTAACCAAGGCTTAGTGAATGGTCAGGAGATTTGTGAGCTTAGTGTTTGGTTAAAACCTGTTCGTGCTGTAATATCTATGAAGACTTTTACTCAATTCTAACTCACTTTTAATTTTCTTGGGTCTTCCCCGTTTTTTTTCAGTTGCAAGCCCTATGTCTTGTGTAACTTCCATTTTTAAACAATGTTATGTCAAAAATTACAATCCGAGCCCATTCCAACTTGGCAGACGAATGAGCAGACGACGGGCAGACGACGTTTACTTGACCCGGATATACATACAACGTCATAACGAAAATAAGACCCGCCTCTTCTTTCATACCCCTCCGTCACGGGTAAGGGGGTCGTGGACTAGGACGCGCACCCGAATAACCCTGTTACCCATTCCGTCTTAAAAAAGTCTATCTATCCCTGATTTAAGTCACTTTTTTTTTCTTTTCGGAGTCGAGGAGTGGGGATGCGCGCGCAACTATCTTCTAGCTAGCAATCCCCCCCCCCCGGTAATGGCGTACCCCACCATTGTCGCTTAACACAATTACCATAAGGTGGAAAGACCCTTTTTGCGTCCGTATTTTCGAGGTACAGTAACCTTGGTAACCCATATAGCTTTCAACTTCTTCTTCATCTTACTTGTCTTACAGCGAGCAGCGTCTGTCCCTCGGGCCATATTTTAATTCAGTTAAGTAGACCCGTGGGTTTTCAATGAATTTTGGGACTGACGGGGGAGACTCTGTGTTTTTTAGGGCCCACCGCTAAGCCTAATATTTTAAGCCTATATTTTATACGGAAGAGATTTGACCGCTAGACAAAAGATGGGGGATTAGCTGGTTTGGTTTGTCTTAGGCACCGTTCAAAAACCCCTCCTGCCTGAACCGACTTTCAACGTATAGTTGAAGACCTATAAGTTTCGGTTTCATAGAGCTGTCGGAATAATTTAGCTTTTGGTCCATAACCCTTTTTATCAAGAACTTTGTTAGTTAAAGGAGAATTGGCACGAAACTTTATCGCCTTGATTGGTCGACCAATGAAGCTAGAGAGACTCGGATCGCGTCGTAAACATCGAAGGAATACTTTCTCTTATTTTTCTATTTGTCCTTGATATTATATGGCCACAGTCAAAACCTGCCTACACTCTCATTTGCCAGTAAGCTTTTCGTGTCAATTTCCCTTTAAACGTTACAAGATGGTGGTGATACTTGGGGCGTGGGTCTCTTTTATCTAACAATGAGTTAAGTCGAAAGAATTTACTTTTATAAGTCATAATTTGAGACGGGCTCTGTTTTCTGTTTTGTCATCGAGTTGAAATTTGTTGAAAACCGTTACAAATATTTCCCCTCGGAATTTTTCGGTTAAGGTACGGGTTGTCTAATGTCTAGTTAATTAATTACAAGTGTCAGTTACCTTTCTTGATTAGGCCTAATTCGCGGTAATGGTGCGGTGTTTTACTAAATATTTAGATTTGCGTACTTAAGGCAATATGGTACTAAGATGTGAATTGGAATACCCCTATGTTTAAAATTTCGTGACTTTGAATATCAAATGGTGTAAGTTAACCGCGGGGGGTCTTGTACGTTAATTCTACTTTGTATTTACGAGAAACTTTTAGCCTCGCCGCTCTTGAATATTTTTTTTTTTCAACGCGACCCACGATATGACGTGGGGATTTATTTTTTCAAATTTTGTCGCCGCGTATTTTCTATCGACACCTTTGAAAACTTATTTTCTTTGAAATGTTTTTCGCCTTATGTTTAAAATATGAGCCGACTTTGTAAGCATTTTCTTGTCGTAGTCTAATTTAAAAAATAATACAATACAATATGGAGTCACTCGCGAGTGAGCCCCATTTGAACTTTGAACCTTCAATCTATAGAAATGGTAAGATATCAGGTCAGGTATAACTCTGTAGAAATCCGAGCCGAGTAATGATAGGTTACCATTGACCTAGAATTATTTTCTTTATCTCTCTGTATTCCAAAAATAGTGGAGACCCAATGGCGAACCGCAATATTTAAAACTGAACCATATCCCCCGTTTTCCGACTGTATCTACCTAGAGCTCCGTTTCTTTTCAAAGGGATATTTAAGTTTCTACTTCGGTACATCCCATCTATGGGTGTAATTCTTCTGACCGGGCTTTCTAGGGACCAGAGTGAGTGCGTGGCTATTGGGGGTCTTATAAAGGAACCAAAAATCAAAACCCTGGCCAGAAGCGTAAACATATCGATATGGGTGCTCCGTTCACATTATTTGTTTGTTGTTTCAATTCTGTTTGATCCAGATTAGTTTTCCTATCTGTTTAACTAACTCTTCCCGTTCTATAGGTGTTAGCTCGAGATATGAGGCTTAATATAAAGCGGACGACGGAAGTAAGTTTGGGTTACAAACTTACAAACGCGCCCCATTTTCCTGGTACGATCAGGACCCAAATTTGCTGGGTTCGCCGGGGCCCTTCCTTTTATGGGAGTGTATTTCTTATTTTCCATCCGAATGGCAGATACCCCAATTAGAGGGTGGATGGATAGGATGATGGTAAAGGGGTCCGTGGACTCCATTTGCGGGGTCATGGTCACCGTCCTTGAAAACCCCTGAAAGCCATTTTCAAAGAACTACAATATACTTCCCCCCTCCTTTACCAAACCAAACCAAGGAAAGAAAGCACGCAGTTACCTTTGGATTTTGGGATCTTCAAAGTTTGTTCAATTGATAGGTTTTATTTTTTTTTTTATCCTAGAGGCTAAAGACGGTCTCGGTATGGTTTGGTTTGCCTTCTTCCCCTATTGTTGATGCGGAGTTTTCAAATCGCGTCTATTCGCTAAAAAAGAAGGAAAACCTTTGTTCCGTATCCCCAATAAAATAATTCGAGTGCTTGAGTAGCTCCTTCAAATTTAGACCCTAGCTCAAAGCGTACCGACATTTTTAGCGCTGTTTTTTTTTTTGGTCATGCCCAAGTAAACTAACTATTCTACCACCGGATCTTCTTGTTTGAACTCTGTCCTTATAACCATCATGAATTTCTTTAACTGGCAATGAATATTATCTTGTCTTCTTGACGCGATAACTTTTGTAAAACTCCGTCGATTGCGTTGAAGTTTTATACAGAGCTTCGTTGTACATGGCGACGGGTCTGTATGCATTTTCGTTATAATCGGTAGCCATCTTGGGAAATGGCGGTCAAAAACGTAACAGCAACCTAACAACGCAACAACAATTTAGACCATTAGATGGTAATTTGTAAATAGAGACGTATCCTACAGTCCTACCATCTTGTAAAAGACAATATTAAAGGATGACCCTAAGAAATTCGCGAGGTTAAGTCCAGTGTTTGCGAAACTAAACCAAAGTGTGTGCTCTCCCCCCTCTCTTTCTCTCTCTAGCTTACGTTTTACATTTATTTATATACATAATCGGTTCTTTGTACTATTTTCGGAATATTTATTCCTTAAATCCATACAGGATTTTGTTCGCGGAAAGCTTGTCTGGGATAAGTCTGATCTTTCGCGTTGTTTACGTGTTGTTTTTTATTTGGATAAGCGAGGAACAAATTTCGCCTTGGAAAAAAAAAACAAGAAACTTAAGGTCAAATTCAAAGGGAGTAAGTAGATAGTGTGTGTGTGGAAAAGCCCTTTTCGCGTCGACTTTCTCTAATGTCACATAAATTTGAACATCATATTGTGTTAAAATATAATTCCTTTTTGTTCATTTTATTCCCGCCTCAAAGCTATAAGAAAGAAGTTTGCGAATTTTATAATCCGACTTTACCAAAATGAAGATTTGTAGCTTACTATTTTGTTTATAGGTTTTATAATGCTATTATTCCATTCCTTCTCTGATATATATATATATCCTTTTTTTTTCCTATATATGAATTGAATTTCATTGCACGAAGAACGAACGAACTGGTTTCTAATTTAAAATTCATGATATCAAATTGGATGAAGTTTATCGTAATTTGAATTTTCAAACTTTTACAGATCAGATTTTTCTTTTTTTTAAAGGGAATGTAACCTTTATTGTTATCGTAAAGGTTTTTGACGCCTGTTTTTGTTAAGGAGGTTATATACCCTTAACTATAGCCAAAACACCAAGGCTTAAGGTTGACCCAGGGTTCGAGTAGTGTTATGTACCCGCTGGAACGCGATTGCAATCTGTCAGATGCGTATTAGCAAACGACGGAATTGTTAAAAGTAGTAAATAGTAGTTAAGTTTTTAACTGAACGTTTGATAGTCGATTAAAAGTGGGGGGAATGTTACGTGATTGTTCTGGTGGTCGGTGCGTGCGTGGTTCGGGTCAGGAGAATCTTGGTCCCTTGTTGGTACTAGACCAACCGCTGCGACTGAAACGAGAATGAGGATGTTGTGTGGGCCGCTTGCCTTTCTTCGCTTTAGTTCAGTCCCAAATAAAAATGTTCCCGCCCCCTCCTACTACTACCACCACCACTCCAGCCTCACTCGTCCCAAACCCTACCTTGATCGTGAATACCTTCTTCATAAAATTCTTTCAATTCATTTCAATCTCGCTCCTCCAGTCTTACAACAAGAAACAATCAAATGTTTTACACGCTGGCGCTTCCCCAAAAACTTTACGAGGAACCTCTTTTTCTATTTTCTGAAAATGTATTTTTTTATTTTTCATTTTCAATTGGCCATCTTTTTCTCGTTCCCTCTTTAACCGGTTGAAGTGATTTGACAACTTACCAACGAATCGCGCTCTTAACAATCACCTCCAACTTCACTAGAAGACATTTTCAAGCCCCCCATGCCAATTGCCGTCTTTTTCTCCAATTGTTGTTAGCATCCATAGTATTTTCCCCCTATAGTAGTTAGTAGGTGACTAGCCTTTATGGTATTTCCCCCTAGTAGTTAGTAGGTGACTTGCCTTTATGGTATTTCCTCCTAGTAGTTTGTAGGTGACTAGCCTCCAATCATTTTTAACTAGTAGTTAGTACTAATAGGTGACTAGCCTCCTTGGAATCCGAATTTTCTTCTAATTAGCGGATACTCTTGCCTCCGTAATATATTTTCATCCTAATAGTTAGCTGGCCCCCGTGTTTTAAAATCTTTTACCGATAAAATGGATTCACTCGCTTAAACCACCACCACCACGTATTTTTCTTTCTAAAATTCCAAATGCCAACTGAAAAAGGAAGGAAGAGTAGGCATTCCACTATTATGGTTTTGATTTTCTCGAGTTATCTCTCGAGATTCAGTATCAGTTGAGTTGGATAACAGATTTGTTGGAATTTGACGCGTACCCTCTCGTGGTGGTAATGCTTTCAATTAGGCCTCTCTCGAACACAATCCTCGAATACCCACCAGCCACCACTCCATCCCGCTAAATTTTAAACCCCCGAAAATGCCTTTTTTCGGGCCTTTTTTTATTGTTGGAACTTGTGGATTTAGCACTCGTCTTTTAAAAGCCTAAGCATTTTCGCAAACACCATTTTCTATTTACTTCTTCAGGGAGGGTACAAAAAGGGCCAAAGGGAAGAAGAAAAAGACCTAAACCGAGGCTTAAATTCGCTAACCAAGGCTTACACTCTAGATGGAACTTAGCTCTCGTTATCTCTAGATACGTCTTCTTGACCCGACCCAATTTCTGCCTTCTTCCCAATGTTTGCCCGTTTTTACCACCTTACCTGTAGGGCGACTGTAAGAAGGTGTGTCCCAACAAGGCCAAAAACTTTTACCATCAATGTTAAATATTTCAAATTCGTACGTTATGTATGGTTTGCAAATTCTGATTCCTCGATCCAACTCATTCTCAATTTTAACTTCAACGTCGCGGTGTCGGTCCCATTGTTCGTGGCGTCCATCTAGTACTGAATCGAACTGAACCGCTAGTCTTTATCTCGAGTCACGAACCACGATATGACCATACTGGTTTGTACAAGTCTATGGTTTTATATAAATCCCGCTGTATATATATTCATTGCCTACGGGGGTTTTGCCCCGAGTGTACTCTCTCTATCTGTTCTGGGTTCCGTTTAAGTCGGTTTTAATTCTAAACTCGCGCTTCCTCCAATTAGATTATCAAGATTTGGCGAAAGGTTTTTCTCTTCTTTTTCTCTGTGTGTATAATTTTTAAAACGCTGGCCAAACTAAATTGGTCCGCTCCCATGCAGCAGCGGCTGGTATCTTGCAACGGCTTCTAGATGTTGTAGGTACATGATGAGTGTAGAGGAGGGAGGCCCACCCTCGGTTCTTATGAGTTTAATAAAACAAAGAAGTTCCTACGAGGTTTATTTTATATTACAAGATGCACGCGCGCTCGCCTTCCTTAAGTTAATTTCCAAGATGGCAATCTTTAAAAGAGATACCTTAGCTTCGTATTAAAACTAAGCTGAAATTAGCCCCTGGCTACTTACCCAACTCGCAGCCGCCGCTTACGTTCGGCCCTCGTGTACCCTATGTTGTATGGCGTATATATTTTAGTTTCGGGGGTAACCTAACAATCGTAAGTATGCCTGACCTTTTTACCTATTGTTATCGGGATATGTTTCCCATCCAGGGAAACGTTTAATAACGTTTCTGTTTAAAGTGTTCTCGCGCTGCAGTGTCGCGCTTATTGCGAATATGTTACTAATGGAGGAAGCTAGCTGGTCCTTTTTCATCTTGATTCACCAAATCGGTTGGCGAATCGAGCAAAAATAAGATTGAAGAGTATAATTTTTATTTTTTCATTCTATCTTTTCTTATTTTGTATTTTGTTTCCCGTATATTTTATTTCGAAAGCGGTAATACGTAAGCGAACTAACGCGGATTAATACGCTATATTAAATGTCACGGGGATGAAAATAGTTTATGTTAAACTAAAATCGAATGAATAAGGTAAACTTATAGGCGATGATTTTTTTTTCTTCCAATTTTCTTTATGTAAAGAAATATTTCGTCGGCTTTTGCGGAATTTTGATTCTCCTACATTAATACAAAATGCATCCGTCTTTATTTTCCTATTTACGTTCTATTTTTTTGTTTGTAATTTGTATTTAAAGTGACGGTGAAACGCGTTTATTGAAAGATATAATTTAGACTCGCGATAGAGTTGAATTGAAAAAATATTTATGGCAACGTCTCTTTTAACAGAAACATTCCAACATACACTCCCAAATCATCTCTAACTAAAAGCACTAAAGTTTAACGCACTCAACGTGTTATTTTATTAGATACAAAAAAAAGTCCACTTTGAGCTTTGAATATTCGTAATAAACCGCGATATTTTTGCATAACGCGTGATAGACGTCGGTCTATTTCGAGCAACACGACAAAAAAAACCTTAAAATACAATTTGCAGTTGGGAAATTCGAGAGGAACGATTGACACCCTACTGTTTTCGTCAAAATTTTCGCACCGACTCTAGCATTATTTTTCAATCGCTCCGCCATATTACATACATACATACCCGTTTCGGATCGCTCGCTCGCTTGAAATGCTACCTATGATTTTCGCGTCAAGTTCTGCATGGCTCATCTCGCCAAGAGAAACCATTGACTAGTCGTGAAACTGTCCCAACTAGATTTTTTATAAAAAGACGCGATTTTTTTTGTCAACGAGTAAATTGTAACCCGGTTGGACCAGACGAGAATTTTGGAGATATCCTTGTCGCGAATATCGGAATTTAAGCCAGTGACGGTGAATGTCTCAATGTTTTGGAAGCGATTGTCAAATCACTTTGTTGCTATGTCGGATTTTCAAAGGGTTGTCGGGTTATATAATTGTAGACTAAGTGTCACGATTTAGTGTCGTCTGGGTTGACTCCATGATCGGGTGACTTGATTTAAATACGCGGGGATATCATCCATCCGATGACTCGGTCCCAGGGTTGAGGTGACAATGAGAACTTGGTTTGTACTTAAGTGCCAGTGATGATTTAAATACATTGTTTGATGGTAATTACAACCTTCACTCGGCGTGCACTTTTGTTAAGGGATTGGCTAACTAGTCTAGTAGACTCTGACCTTGGAAAACCCGCGTAGTCACTCTTTTTGATGAGACAGAAAGGTATCGTAGTGTGGAAGCTAAGTTGACGCCGGGATAGCAATTTTTACACGTCACTATAGTGTATTTTGCGTCGACACGGATCCAATTGTGTCAAGAAACTTGGCGTATCCTTAATTCTAAGCAGTTAAGGCGACTATTGGACCGTGTACAAGCTATAGCCCCGTAATAAGGCCCTAACCATCGATGCTAGTATACCAGAATGTCTTTGTTAAACCCAAAAGCGCCGTTTTTTAAAGAATTTTAGTATCCGATGCGGGATTTACTCAAAATATTTTGTGCCCTAAAGGTTACAAAAAATAATTTTTATATGTATTTACGGTCATAAAAAAATGTTCCATTTTCCTTTGGTCTTTGCCGACCACTTTTTATAACTCTTAAGGATACCCCTGATGTCCTAAGTCGCGCACCGACCTGTCCTTTAAGGAATACAACCTGAAAAATTACATCAAATCATTTAAATTGGTCGAGTGTAAAAATTTAAAATTTTATTTTATTATGAAGTTTTGCTAGGCTACATAATTTATTTTTCTACGTCATAGGGTAAGTTTGTCAGATTTAAAAATGAAATAAATCGCTTTGGGCATCGTGTGACGTCAGAATTTGACGCTGGTACGTCATAACGACGCTATATCTCTATATTATTATATTTAGTGACAAATTTTAACCACTGAAGTTTCAGGACTAATTTTTCTTATAAACTTAACTCGTAAGATGCTGAAAACAAAAAGTAAAAAAATTATAAATTACGAAAATGGCCCCTCACTTTTTTCGGTTAAATAAGAGAAGGGGTCGGACACTATAACAGATTTCTTTTTTCTTTTAAAAAAGTTATAAATAAACTTCTTGTTGAATTTAACGCATAAAAACTGGCAATACCTTTGTTAAGTAGGTTTACAACTGATCAAATTTTGTCTTAAAATAGGCAACTATCCTACACCCCCGGTGTTTTTCTGACCAGCTACCGTCCGTGCGTGTATCTATGCCCCCCCCCTCTTTCTCTAAGAAATTTTTAAAGGTAGTACCCCAACTTTTTATTTTTGTTTGAGGCTCTTGGGGCCATTTTATTTTTTTTGGAAGACGGGCGTGCGTGGTTCTAATTAGGCCGAAAGATCGCGCCACAAGATTATGCGAAAAAGCTTTTTCCCACCCTTGTTTCGGTTTAACTTAAGCCTCGGCTACGTTAAGCCTTGACCACTGAGTAGTTAAGAGCTTCGAATTAATAATAAACGAGATTGGAGAAACTCCCCTCTTTAATCTGCATTCCAAAGTTCATCGAGCCGAATTAACAAGCTTTTAATTTATAACCGTTTAATTTTCCTGGCTTAATTATAGTCAAAGTTTGACGCTTCTTAATAAACAGACGAAATTATTTTAAGACTCTAAGCCTTTAGTCCAATTAATTTTGAACTATACAGGGTCAAACGATGACTTATTTATAGCGTTATATTATTAAATCGGAATTTTTCAGGGTTGCGAAATTTTTATATCAATTTTTAAACAAAAAATTAAAAAGGCGGTCCGTTTTGGGGCTATAAGTGAACAAAAGGTTTTCAACCCAAAACACTTTTGTAACTTTTGGCATGGCGAAAGTGTGAGGGGGCTAAGAAAGACCATGATTAATGGTTCCTAAGAAGAAAGACTTTTCTCACTCTTAAATGATCACCTTTAATTTATTTCGTTTAATTTTACTTTTTAATTAAAAACTTAAACGTTTTTATTTCTCCCAAATTATAGGGGTTAACTTTATAATTGGCTAAAGATTTCTTAATCTATAGATGACAGGGTTCAAAGGGGTCAATTCATTCGATTAATTTTAATGGAATTAATTAAGGTTACTCCCGTTAATTATTTTTTTAATGTTAATATTTTTGTTAGGGTCTTATTAACCCCAATTACGAAACAAACGGAAATAGCTGACCCTAATTAAAAGCCATTCAATTATAAAGTAAAGGGTTTAAATTAATTAATTTTTAAATAAGTGTCATATTTATGAAAGGTCCCTTTGTTAATTAATCATTAGACGTGTTAATTATTTTGGAAATATTCGGGATGAAGTAATTATATACGAAATTGAAAACTTAATTTTATTATTATTATGAAATTTTTTTGGTTTCAAATTAAGGTAGTGCGCATGCGCAAAAAATATGTACGAAATCGGGTTTCCCTTTCGCTCTAAACATGAAATTAAATTTAATTACAAATTCCACCCTAAAAATTAATATTTAATTGCCGAAGACACCATTGCTAATCTCAACAAATTAAGTACAAAACCACAATACCGTCCACTTCTGTAACAAAACCCTCTTTTAGTAATTATCACTCGTAGCTACCAATTAAAGTAATTAGTATAGACATTAATACCTTTTAATTAAGTTTAGTTTTCCCGCGAAATTAATTTTTCCTTTCCTTAATCAAAAATTAGATAAATATCAAATCGAAAAACTTTAATTTGAAATTCTGGGAAAATAGTCGATCCATGGTATGCCATGAAAGTTTTGTTAAACTGAAATTCTTCTTCGCTGACGTCGCTAGGCGATATGTGCTGAAAACTAACACCAGGAGGCGTAGTTCCCCTCTTCAGCGCCGATGTATTAGGTTGTGTTAAAGCGTAAACGCAACCGAAAATCCTTTTACAACAACAATCAATGTTGTTAAAACATAAGCTCGCCTAGAGATGAAGTTGCGCTTCTTCTTTAAGCAAGCGACTTTGGTTCTGTGCCGTGTTAGGTAATTTTTTTGATGAGGCCTTTTTTTCCTCGTGTATACGTTGTTCCAAAACAGGCTTTCGGGCTTTTTGGCCCGGTTACAATGGATGGAATGGTCGGCCATATAACGTCGAAGCTTGGAGGAGGCAGGTTGCCATACTGGAGTGGCATCTTCATACAATCCCAATCTCGTGCTTTTCAAAAGTTGGGTTTCATTCAGCGCAGCCATCTATCGGTGGAAATGTTTTACGAGTTTAGACACGCGTTGTAATTTGAAAATAGTAGTTGTTCTCGCGACGCTACGTTTAAATTTCGTGCCCTTCTCACGAACTATAGAGTACTCTGCTCTAGTAGCATAAACGTCAGTCTCCTCCAAGGTCGAAGCCTCCTTGGTTTGATAACTTTTGGTTTCTGGCCTCCCGTGGCTATAAGCTCGGGCTAGTAGTAGTCTCTCGTAGATGGCGTCATCCCTACCTAGGTCGTGACATTTTAGGAAACACCCATCAGCCAATGCGTGCGACGCGCATTCGCTCTAGCCGCGATCTCGAAGATTTCGCATTTCTTATACCGGTCGGTTAGGCTAGCCGGTATACTATCCATATACTGCTTGCTGTTTTTTTTTTAAGTATAATTTAGGGTTAAGACGAGGTCTTTATTAGGGGTTGGTCAGTGTTACGAATTTGACCTTTAGTACGTGACCTTCATCGTAATTTCCGGATTCTTGAAAGGTCGAGGGTGTTAAACCCGAGCTTGGGTTGTTGGTGGGTTTTGAAAATGCGAAAATCACCTGGGATTCCTTTACGTACGTTCGAAGAGGAGTTTGTAGTTACAAAATTGATTTCCCATAGAACCTAAGTACGTCAAACCTTTTGGACCACCCTGTACTACAGTACTAATAAAGAAAGGCCTTTTCAAATGGTACGAGTTTTTGACTCGCGTTTAGACGAGAGTCAACTTGACCGCGTGTTTAAACTAAACATTTTGAATCGAATTAAACGAAAGTGCAATAGCCTAATTTATAAAACACGACAACTTACGCGGAATATACACCTGAATAATTTCTATTATATTATACATTCCATCCAAGGCATACATGCGCCTTAGCCATCTCCGTGCATCGTGAGATTCACGTTCAGTCCAGGATCCGCAAAATCTCCAGCTAGTGTATAGAAAATATAGTTTTAAAATGCGTCGCTCGTAGTAGGACCAATGCATCAACTTTTTACGTCCGTATAGCTAAGAGTGGCTGGCTATAAGGGCAAGCGGGCTATGGCTTGGGTTACGTACCCGTTGTGGTATTATGTCGTATAATGAGACCCGCAAAAACGTATATTTTTCAAAAGAAAAACAGAGGCGGTGTAGCCTGGAATATCTAGAAGGTTAATACAATTTTTCCTTTTATACACTTATATACTTATTATTATGTATTGTCGCGCAGCAAATTTAACCCTGGAGCCATTATCATCTATGGAACTGGGAATTAAGCTTTACCAGCGCGCGCTAAGAGAATCCCAAAAGTTAAGAAAGTTTTTACTTTTTTACTCCCCCCCCCCACCAAACCAAAGGGAGGGTGCCATCGATTACCTAGGATTTTTCGACATTGTTCCAATAGATAGCGGTGCGCTAAAAATCTTAAGCGAAATTGTCTTAACTTAATTTCTTAACTTTAACGGTGCTTCGCAGGGATACCAGTAATTTCCGAGAGCATCTAGAATAATCCAAATGGAGTTTCCCCTTAATATTTAACATTTTGTTCTATAATCTGTTACCATCCCTTTAAAAGAAAAAATCTTCTTTCTCGTGGGATAGATTATAGATGATTCTTTAATTCGGCTATCTCTAAATGTTTAGCCGCGTCGGGGTTTGGGGGGGGAGGGGCGAGCGAGGACACGTGTTCTTTCGATGATGAATCGAATTTGGCGGGAACCTATAGAAATTGCGCGCCTTTTTTTATTCTTTTCGCTCGCGCCAACATATTTTTAGCTTTGCCGGAAATTGGTCCGAATTGAGACGTTACAAAAAAAAGTTAGGGATAAATCTTACCCCCGCCCCTATCACGCGCGTTTTTCGCGCCATTATAATTGGTTAAATGAACCCGCGCGGCCATGGCCATGGCCAGGCTTGTTGTGGTGGTCATTTCATTTCCACGTACTGATTGGTATTCTTTCGTGGTTTTCGATACGGAAATAATTGGTGCATTTGATTTATAGAAATAACGTTATTATAATTGCTGATTCGTTTGCTCTTGAAAATATTTAATTTTGTATATCGCGCACCTGTACTAAATATTTGACATGTGTTTCCGAGTGAAATGGTTGGGTGTGAATTCGTCTACGACCCCGGAATTGACCCTTGCCCTTTGACATAACCGCGAATGAATTTTGTTGAATTCGAAGAATGGAATTGAGTTAAAATAATATTAGGAAAGGAATGCATACAGCTACTAGTAATCATTGGTTAACCATTTTCACTCGACAAAAGGTTGAATTTGTGGTAAGAGATAATTCTCATCATAATGGATGTCGAATATTACCTTAGCCGTGATATAGACCGTGTCTGTTTACCGTAGTCCGTGGGTGTTGACGAGGAATTTTCGTAGCCCTTTCATCGGTGACAAGCCTGGCGCGTAATCCGGAATAATATATGGGGTACTCGGCGGCATCCCCCTTCTCCTTCATTACGTGTTTACAATTGGCGGGAAAAAGAGAGAGAGAGAGAGAGAAGTAACTTCTAAAAGAATATTGGTATGCGGAGTAGGGAGTATCCCGTCCAAGTTCATTGCGCCTCCGATGTCAGTGCACCACCATCCACAATCCACCGTCGAGGAACTATAGCACCGTTCCTCCGTTGCCAGCTTCTCTCTCTCTCTCTCTGCTCCTAACTCGTCTTTTTCTATCTCTCTCTGACGCGGATGCATTTTGGGCTTTTTCGCGCTCGCGCCATTTAATATCAATCTTAACAAAAGTCAATTAATCCAGAAGTCTCCTGTAAACATACCCCCCCCCCCCCTCCATAGGAATAGCGTTACACTCAACTTTGGAGTCTCATAACTCTGGTTCTAATAGAGATACGGGGATGTCCTTTGAGTATGTTATAGTCCTATTTGCCCCCCTTCCTTGGTTAACATTTGCTCCATAGGATACTCCATATAGGGGAAAAACCTGGTAAATTCAAGGAAGTATAAGGGGAAAAACCTGGAAATCTCAGGGAAATTTGTTAATAATAATAATAATAATCTAAGCTTGGTCTAGGAAGGGATATCCACACTAAGTCAACTCGCGACTTATTTACAGGTGGGTCCCTTTACAATGCATAGAGGGGTGGTGGCTAGCCCCTATGCCACAGCTAACCTACAGCGCCCTACACTAACTATTACCGTTAACCTCTGCAAGTTTTGATGGAAAGGAGAAACCGGGTTAGACCGCGGAGGAAAACTCCTTTTAACAAGCGGGGAGAGAACTTGCAAACTCTACGCAGAAGGATTTCTTCCCAGATTTTTCACCCGGTGCCACAGTCCGGGATCGAACCCGGGATCCTCTTGCTGCGAGGCGAAAGCGCTAACCGCTACGCCACCCCACTTTGTTTTCCAAAAGTTGTATGAACCCTGTTATTAGAACTATATTTTGAAGTAGGAGTGTTACAGTTTCCCGCGTGGAGTAGTGATTAGGCAATATCACGTGACTACAAGCTGATATATTCGACTGAAATGTAGAAACCGTGGGTGCGTTCAGTAACGCTCAACGGAGACCAAACGCGTTGAGCTCCGTTGATCAACGCGATGCTATGTGACGTACTAGGCTACTGAACGGTTTTTTGCAAACTTTGCGTTGTATCGTCTGCTTACAGTTCATGGAAATGGATATGCGAGGACCTGCAAGCCGAAATAAGAGCAAACTCTGACCCGTAACTTAGCCAAGGCTTAAGCTTTAAAACCCAATAACTTTTTAAGCTTCATAGATATAATCCAAAAAATTTCATAAAATAATTAACAGACATTATTCTTTCGCATTCAGTCGCTGATACACCGATTTTATAAATAGTTCTGAAATTATCCATCAAATTAACTTCTCGAAATCGTTCAGGGAGATAAGTTTCCTCCATTGCTGCTACGTCACAAATGCGTTGCTCAACGAAGTAATCGGCTCTTACAGCCGATGACTTCGATGCCTCTTCGCTTACAATCGTGACGTCAAACCGGAAGTTCCGAAAATCGTTCAGTGGCGAATGCGCATTCAACGGAGCCTCCGTGGAGCGTTACTGAACGCAGCCCGTATTCCCATTGCGCTGATAACGCCACGAAATTCAGGCATGCCCCCGGTTCAGCTCTGCTCTGTTCGATGGAGATAGCCCTCGCCCCCGAGTCATTGGCTTTTCCTCGACGCACCTTTCATCAATTGCGTTTACATTCATTGCGTGGCCATCATTTCCGAGAAATTTAGGGTGTTCTGTTTGATAACTTTGGTGGCGTCTACTTTTGATCTTACCTGGTGGTCTGAATACTCTAGGAAATCGTTGTTCGCGGTAGCGCTGGTTTAATATTAAGGTATACCGCACGACCATTGCTTCAACCAATATCCCTTGATAACTTTTGGGTACAATACCTGCTGAACCTTTTTTTATAATTTTTATTTTTCAAATTTTACACCTTTATGCACTGAATAAAAAAATCGGGGCTGATCTTTAAGACGAGATCGAATTAGTTTCGGCCGAATAATTTTAAATTTTATCTTCCATGTTATTTGATACACTCGCTCGCAAAACTAGGAAGATGGGAAAATCGAGAAAACTTTCAATGTTTGCTCGGATAATCTTTTTTTTTTCTTACTCTAAAGTTCAATAACTTTTTTAATATCGATTTAAAGGTTCAGTAAAAGTTGAACTTTTATAATTTGGGCTTTAGTCTTAGTGGTAACTTTCAAATTTTATTTATGCCTAGAAACAATCAGAATCATTTATGACGTACTTAATTTAATGAAAATTTACTACCAAAAAGAGTTAAATAGTATTTGGAATATTACCAATTAAAGTATAGTGAAACTAAATCTATAAATTGAGTTCCGTAATTAACGATAAAACTCTTAATTAACTGGTTAAGGATTAAACTAAAAATCAGTTCAAACTTTCAATTTAAAAGTGAATTAATGAAATTATTCGGTAGTCTTTGGTTGTTGCATTTTATTATTACTTTGAATTTAAAGTACGCTCGCGTAGATTGTTGGGTTAAAACTGGAGGTACTTGGGTTTTGTTTAGGTACTTTTTTTAGAGAGAGGTAGCGCGGGGTTAAGGCCCGAAAGGGTAGCGTACTCGGCGACGATCGAGGCCGAATTTCATTCGGTGTATCGAATTTTTGGTCCAGGCATTTTGCTCGAATGCCTCGCCAAATTCAATATTCTCGGGGCTGGAAAGATTCCTAGATAGATAAAGAATCAAATCTTGCTATCGTCGGAAGTTCGCTATCCCCGAAGTAAAAGGCGCCCCGCCAATTCACTAGTCTGTTATCCAATATTAATTCATATAACGTTGTCACGTGTACTTTGAGTTACGAACTTCTGATGAGGTTCCGTTCCCCATGCAGTGCCAAAGAGGAGAGAGAGGAACAGATTGAAATTTGTACATCCTCGTGAGAAATCCAGGACCTCCCCTCCTTTGAATTTCTTATTTGTTGAATAAATTTGAAATTTCAAGTTAGGCCCAACCGAAAAGCAGCGTTTGTAAATTGATAGCTTTAGATGCGAGGGAAGTACGAATCAGTCTTTAAAGTTTAACACGGGGAACCCGGGGGTTACAAGCCCAAGTTTGTTTTATCACTGCCCGTTTCATTCGCTTGAATTAAAAATTTGATTGTTTTGTTGGGTTTTTTTTTTCATTCTATTTAATCTCGTGGCCGAAGTAGCTTTGACTGTGAAGTAAATGATTCAAGGTTGAAAGAATAACATTGGAGAGTCGATATTCAATGCAGTAATCGCTCCTAGTTTCATTAATCTCGTAGTTGAAATACGCTATCATATATTGGCATGTTCATTTCATTTCAAAGATCTATCATCTATAAATGGATGGTCATTTAACATCGGTTCCGAAGTAGGTGGTAGAGCTAACTTTAAAAGTACCACCGTGGGAAAGGGCTCATTCCGTAGAGTAATGACACCGAGTTTCATTAACCTTATATTTATAAATTCCCGGAATCCTTTGAATTAGTTGTGTCACTTCTTCGTCGGTTCTTGGTGTCATAATTTATGTATAGTTAAGCAAATTGAAACTGCAGGGAAAATTTTCTTGGTAGTCCCGAAAAGTTTTCAACGTAGGTTCTAATGAGTTTATGGCAATTACTCAGCTACGTTCGTAATTATGTTAAAAAGTATCTTCGAGATTGCCTTTTTGAAAACTCTCGGAGCTAAAGTTGAGGAGAGAAATTTGTATTAGGAAAGGTCCGAAAAAATGCCTTTTAGTATTTTGTTGGGTCTCTATGTGGGCGTTGAAAGTGGTCCGCGCCCACTCTTAAGTAGATCCCCATTTGAGATATTAATACTAAGACTTTAGGGCCTTTGCTTTGCTAAGCCTAACGAACGCTTCGTCCCTAGCTAGGCTTAGACCGTTTTTTTTACGACGGAGGGCTTTAATAGTAGCTTAATAATAGGCTGACGTAATCCCATTATGGAAAGGAAGACATTGCCTCTTTATTGAACTCTTTTAATATAAATTTCTAGTTCATCGCGGTCCCTGCCCTGTCCAGCCGTTATTTTATATTAAAGATCCCAAAAATGATTTTTAATTAAAGCCTTTAATTAAAATAGCTCGCCACGCAACAAACTTGTTTTAATCTTTAACTAAATAATTTTTACTTTCAAGGGAGAATGAGTTTATTTTGAGAATTAAGTAAAGTTTAAAGTTAGGCTTGGTGATAGTAAGGATCGGTTGAAATTAGGCTTAACGAATTGATATCGGACGAAGGAATGAAGTTAGGCTTAGCATTATTGACTCTAACGGAAGGATGAAGTTAGGCTTAGCGAGGCGATTTATCAAGTTAGTTGCACCGTGCCTTTAAAACTCCGTTTATTTTGATAGTTTTTGTTTATCTTTTACGATTCGCACCAGCCAAGGAGTATTAATCGAAACGGGTTTCGTTTAATGGAAAGATCCAATTTTTGTTTTCTTTACGATTCTTATAGCTAACCCAATCAACTTATACACCCCAACCAAATCGCCTACAAAAAATAAAATAGTAACTTAGCATTTAATTATTTATAAAAATGTAATTGTTAAAACTGAATGAAATCTCCTCGCGTGTTTTACTATGGCGCCTGACGAATTTTTTAAACAGAAGGAATAACTAGCGTATAACCCTGGAGATACATTTAATTTTCAATCTGCAGGCGTCACAAACGTATATTTTCACCTTAAAATTAATACGGATCACTTAATAATAAGTAAGTCGAAGTCACGGGACCCACTCCGACCTAAAATCATCCCAAGAACCATAATTTTCAACACGTTGGTCTAATTTACGTCAGAGGGGGTATACACTCCACGCTGAACTCTCTCTCTCCCGTCTATAATGCCTGTGCTTATAACTATAGTGAAGATGAGTAGTTGTCCCCTCGGTTACAGGTGCTGGTGCATGCATTTTAGAGCGGCTTAAGAAGACGTGTTGATGTTGGTTATTGGATTCTATAGAATAAGACTTTACACTAATTTACGTCCCTGGATTTTTAAGCCTCGGTCATATTATAGATATCAGAAATAAATATAAAGCTAAATGGGATTCTAATCATTTAAACTCGTGATTTTGCCAGTATAATAGTATAATTATTTCAGATTTCTATTGGTTTCTTTTTTAAATAAAAGTAGGCTTAGCCGTAGCAATAGTACTCTGCCGGGGGCCGGACATATCACTATATACTTAGATTAATGGGTAGATATCGCGTGTGGAGCGGTTAAACTTAAACCTAAAAAAAAATCTTTTTTCGAAATTAAAGTCTATCATTCTTGAAGAGTGGAGTATATTTTCTAAGTAGAACTGTAGGTGGTTAGTTATTCGCCCGTTCAATTTAACCCGACACTACTAATAAAGGCGGGGGGACCCTCGTATTTCCCTTATCCGAGTGTAAATTAACCATGAAAATCAAAACTCCGCGTGAATTTTTTTAACGCGCGCACGAGATCTGGCATCGGATCGCGTTTCGCGCCAATTTTTTTTTCCCGCGCTGTTTCTACGATTTGCTATTTTTGCCGACTTTGGTTGGCGTTTCTTCTTAGTTTTTTCAAATTGTGTGTGTAATGAATGCATAGGAATGGGGAGGTGTTCTACCCGCGAGTGTCAAGAAAGTATCATTTCTAATCTATCACTGAGTGCTTGCTGCTTCGGCTTCTCTAGTTGCGCGTCCGCCTCCCGGCTAAAGACTAAATGTGTCCCCTTCTGTTTAATGCCGACCGGACTACCCCCCCCCCCCAGAAAACAGATTATTTTAAGAGTTTTAAATAAGGTTTTTTTTATTAAAAGTCCAATTTTCTATGATATTGATAAATTTCTCGGACTGCGAACCAACTTTTTTTAATATCCCTTTCGGTAATATACAAAATCCATCAAACAGGGTGGACTCTAATATCCGTTAACTAGTTTTAAAATTCTGCTACCTCTATATGATATCAATTTAATCGTAAGCTTAATATTGCTGCCAGGATGGTGGAATTAAGCAAAAATCAGGGACGGTTTTCCGACCAGATTTTTGGGCGTTTTGACAGTCGTCCCTCTCACCTCAAAATGGCGGAGAAATAACGGATGGGGAAAACATCCGAATGGATAAGTGGTTTTAACGTTTTATCGGTCAGATTGTGTGGCTTGACAAGACTCTTTAATTCGCCCTCAAAATGGCGGAGAAATTAGGGAGGCTAGTGATTCTGAAGTTTCATAGGATATTTTTTCAACGTCCTCTCCCCTCAAAATGGCGGAGAAATAACGGATGGGGAAAACATCCGAATGGATAAGTGGTTTAAACGTTTTATAGGACAGATTGCGTGGCTTGACGACTCTTTAATTTGCCCTCAAAATGGCGGAGAAATTAGGGAGGCAAGTGACTCTGAAGTTTCATAGGATATTTTTTCACCCTGTCAATAAATCTGTAAGAACACTCAAAAAAGTATCAAAAATTTTAAATTTAATCCCACTTGAAAACGTACATCAATATAAATACTAGCGTCATAATATTAAACAATTATTGGCTCAAGGGATTGTTTTATAGAGAATTTACAATCATATAGACGAGTAAAAATCTAGCTAAGCCGAAAAGTACACGTTAAAACGAACTTAACCCTCACTCACTCGACTCGAGTACTCTGTTTGGTAGACTCAATAATCCCTATATAAGAGAAGAGAGAATGAATGTTTCTTTAAGAATGTTTTTCGAAGTTGGCGTGCTACAAGAAGCTAATCTCCGTTTTTATAGCCGCCGGCGAAACCTCAACAATGAGTCTAGAAATACTTCGTACCTTTATTTTTTATGCTCCCGTGGTAATATACGTAATCATAAAGATATGTTGAGCTACAAAATACATTATATTTGATATTTCTTACAAGTTTTATCGTCGCCAATCCTGGACAGAGAGAGAGAGAGAGAGAGTCGCATTTTTGACGTACACCGTGTCTCATCCTCGAGTTTGTTGTCCTCAAACCATTTATTACCGGCATTTTCTTGCAGTAGCTTCTGTCTCTTCTCTTATATTGTAGTTAATACGAACCACCGAGTCCAGAACCAGATCGCTTTACCATCACCAAATTGGTCCCGAGCCACGAGTTCGAAATTCGAAAATATACTTTACAGGGTTAGTACGGAACCTGGATTAAACCTGGAAAACCTGGATAAGCCAGGGATATGGAAAATAGGGGAATAAGTCAGGGATTTAAAACATTTTCCTAAAAAGTCAGGGATATGTCAGGAATTTTGTTTGGCATATCAAACCATTCTTCATGCAATGCTAAATCCCATATTGGTCAGGTTTCATTATGAAGTGGGCTCTGGTGAACACGTACTTAAAATGGTCAGGGATATAGGCAACATTTAGTCAGGGATAACCTGGAAAAGTCAGGGATTTACGAGGGAAGATAGTTTAATTAAGGGTTCAGGTCAAAGGTCCCATAATTAGTAGTTCAATAATAACTTTGTTTTACTTCGAGTGACTGGTTTCTGATGTAATATGGGTTATTAAGCGAGAGTATTATATTATTTTCGAGTGCATGGGAATTTTTGCAAACTTACCTCGATGCATGGGTGTATAAATAAGGTACTTTACTTTGAACTGAACCGACTCCGCAGCCAGACCTCTACTCTAAAGCTATATAGTAGATGATGTTTGGGTTCGTTTTTAAAAGTCCTTCGTGAACATTATCTTTAAGAGCCTTAATCCTGGCCATACTTTATGTCTTCAAAGGTTCGCGGAAGGATTAAGATAAGGTGTTCCCGAGCTTTCTCTTACGAATTCAAGCCGAAAATTATGGGTTAAAGATGATTGTCGTATTGTCCTTAAAAAAACTTAAGGGAGCCCATGCGCTTCCCCCGCTATGATTTAAAGAGATACTTAAACAGTACCGCGTCACAAAGCGTACTTAACCTAAAACAATACCCATACGCTCCTACCCAGTATAGAGCTATCTCAGTTGTGACGTCAGTGCCTAGGTCACAGGCTTAGCTTAGGCAATGGGCGTTCATGTTTGGTACAGCGTGGGTTACGTCACACTAAGACTTCTGAGATAGCTTTGGCTCTATTGGTAAGTCCACGAATAATTGAAGTTGAAAATAAGTACTTATGTTTATAGTTAAATAACATAGAGAAAGGGGTGAAGATTGGGGATTGGTGCGCTAATCCGCTATCTATTCTGTCGTCAAATCTTTTAGGGGTTCGCGCCAAAGTAAAAAGTCTTGCCCCCGTTTTCTGGCAGACGTTTCAAGGTCGCGGTGGTCATGTAAGAAACGTAAAAACCAACTCCGGACAGCTAGGAGCGGGAGAAACTGTAGCTAGGGGTATTTTTTTTAAATAAGAAAATAGGATGCGGCCTCATCATGAACAGAATCTATTGGCAGCAACCGCGAGAGGGACCTAGCTCACCTGAGAGTGACGCGGGCCTGACTCATATGTATGGACGTGCTGGAACGTCCAGAAAGTTTTATTAACCCGATGTTTGACCAGAAAGGCGTTTTAATTTATTCTCAGTGCCATATCCTTATTTAGAAGAATTCTAATTCGAGTATAGCTTGTTTTCATTAGAAGAGTGAAGTTAGTAATATATTAATTGAAAATCATGGCTCAACATGTTTAGAGCCCTTAATTCGCGGAAGTAAATTGTGAATTAGGAAAATCTTCCCATCTATTTTATGTCCGCTCGCCTAATTTGGAAAAGTAAAAGAAACTATGGGTCCTGCCTATACCTGGCTCAGTCAAGATTTTGAGTTTAAAATGGTGGTAGCCCTATTTCACCCTCGTAGCCCAAGAGAAACGATTCTTCCATTCCATGGCTTGCCGTGATGTAAGATACAGTACTCTTTAATAGTTTTCCGAAATCTCCATCTTTCGTTTCACACAGAGAGAGATGGAGCGAGTCCCTTCTTTTTTTAAAATGATCCTTTCTCTCCTCTTCCCCCCTCGGTTTTTTTCATCATCATTATTTTGAATTTTTTTTTTTACATCTTAACTTTGCTTCATCCCCCCTTTAATTTTTTCCCAGCCTCCCCTATCTTTATCTTCTACCTTTTCTAGACGGGTACTTAGTTTTTAACACACGTAAATGTAATAGCAAATTGTCTTCGCGCAGCTTCTGTGTAATTTCAACATTTTCCCTTTTTTACTTTTACATTTTCTGATTGTTATTAATTTTGGCCCTTTTTTTTATTTTAAAGGGATTGCGAAGTGTCGTTTATTTATTTATTTTAAGTTTCGGGGTTTGGGTTCTCGGATTTAAAGCCGGGTGACGATTTCTAGGCTCTTATCGAGAAACTTTTAAATAAGATTAATTAAAATAGTTTACGATTGTTTGAAATTTCTGAAATTTTCGTGAAATATTTTTCTGTTTGACTTCGTAAGAAATTTCAGTTATTTCTAAGGCGGTGTTATTTCCTTAAAATAAATGAAATTTTTAAAATTGTTCCTTAAAATTTTCCTCGTTTTTTAAACTGCCACAGTGACGTAAACCCTTTAAAACCCGTGATACGTTACCTACGTTAATTCGTATTGTTTTAAAACGTAATAAATTGTAAACCTTAAAAGGTGCAATTTATTTCTTACCAAATCAATTTGTCTCTTTTAGAAAAACCCACGCATCCATTTTTTTTATCTTTGACTAAAAAAAATATACATGTTCAAAATTGTATCTAGCATTGTCGGTTTGTTTAGTTTAAGAAAGGAAAGGGGTTGAGCCCCTGACGATTTTGACTGTCATTTTTTAGCCCGGAGCGTCGTAATTTAAAAAATGCGTAATTACTTTTTAAAATATCAAATATAAGAGATAGCTTAACGCGACCCTGGTTGAACTCTCACGCCTTATAACCAACAGCAATATCTGAACAAACCAAGCAAATGCCGACGGAATTTTAAAATTTTCTTATATAAGATCTCTTCATCGTCCATTTTCTGCTCGAAAACCTTCACCAATATATTAATGCCAGTAGTATAGAAAATTTAAAATGAGCTTGATCTATTTTGAATTTTTTGTCAAAATACGTTTGTTTTAAACCTTATCGAAAGAGAATTGTTAATTTAAAGTATAGGTCTAAATTAACTATTAAGTTACGAAGTAGTTATTTTTACAAATTATAAACCGACTTTACGAGTTTATAGGGCGTGTTCATATGACCATCATTACTAAACTTTTTTTATAATGAGTTTAATGGGTTAGTATTATTTGACATAAAATCGAAAGTTAAGGTTCATTTGCATAACGTCATTCTGTTTAGATATTTGACCGGTTTTTTTTCTTTCTTTTAATGTTTTGACGTACGCTTGAAAAATGTTTCGGTTGATATTAAAAAGCCATTATTTAAAGTTGCCTTTAAAACAGTCAGTACGTGAAAAACCTGGAATTTCAGGATTTTTGGGAGCTATTTTAAGGAGAAAACTTGTCATAGAACTTAGGGAATTGGTTAGATAATGTTTTTACGTAGTAGGTTTGGTACTTAACTATTAAGGGTGCTAGGGCCGAGGTACAGGGGGTGTTATGGGCTATTTTGAGTTTGAAATAAGTCAGGCAATTTTGAGATGAAACTATGTGGCAAACGCAACGCCATGTATTGTTCGCGATAGTAACTTCTTGGGAGTAAAACGTCAAAATATTAACTTCTGTTTGTCTATTCATATTCGATTAGTAAAAGTATGCGAAGGTCAACTAGCTAATTAATTGTTTTTCGTTCTCGCTGTGGATTTACCTCGGAAACTTTAATGGTTACATTGGGTATAATTCTAAATAATTGCCTAATTAAATATGCTAAATGATAGCCGTACCCTCACTCACTCTTGTATGTATGTATGAGAAACGTGTTTTGTAAATTTTTATGCCATCAAACGCCCACGCGTTTTTAAAGAAAGTAATTTTTTTTTGGGGTCTGCTAACTTTTTATTTTTTATATATTTAAAATAAAATTTATTTCTACATCAGCGCTAAATCAAAGTTGACGCGTTTAATGTAATAAATATCGTCTCTAAACATTCCAAATCAGAGTTGGTACTCGTGTCCTGGTTGACCAGGGAAGAAGGGATAAATTAGGTTTAATTTAACAACGTACATAGAAAAAGGCTTGGCCCAAAAGGTCCCAAAAAGTCAAATGAATTAACACGGAAAAATTTAAAATGAACTTGGAAGATGAGAATTAGACATGTTGTAGGTACGGTTATCGAACCGGTTATAGGGGGTTGGCATTCTGACGTATGTTTTGACCATCGTTTATTTTAAAAATTAACCGGGAGTTTAAAAATAATGAAGTGATCCATAATATCGCATCGCAAACATTAAACTTAACTTAAAATTGTTTGACACGTTGAGAAGTAGAGAGAGGGAAAATTAAGAAGCCTTCTTAAGAAGTTAAGCCTTGCCTAATCATTCTCCCATCGAACATTTTTGTTCTGTTCTGGTTTCACCCCGTTGACTCCCTTACCAAGTACCAACAAGTCCGAATAAAAAATTACCACCGCACCGGTTTTAGGCCCGAACCGACACCCTAACCGAAGTCGAATCTCCCGTAGGAAAAACACGGGCGCCTCTGCCATTCGTTTTCCATTCTATAAAGAAAAGAAAGTTTGCAAAGACCAGTTTGAAAGTCTTAAGATCTGCGTATAAACATCCTTTTTCGATATTTGAAATAAGTTTATTAAAAGTGAATATTAACTCCAACCAACCTTATTTCAACGTTTGCTTATTTGTGATCCTTAAAAATAGACTAAAATCAATTTGATTAGCCTAGGAATGTCCTGTACTCGAAAACACGTGCCCATGGTTAAGCTTAAACCTAAATACTAGACAGAGTTCCCGTAGTCTGTGATGGCGCACCTTTTTCCCAATGTAACCTTTCACCATTATCGTATGTAAGGCCAAGACTTAAAATATACTGTATAATTGGGACAGGTTAAATAGGTAGCGTGCATATACGCGGTGTTACCAACCAGGTGTTTTCGTTTACGGAAAAAACATCCCCATAGGCTAGGAAAGTTCCGCTCTATGGAAGTTGAACTATATAGGGTAGTTCTTGGAAATTAACATATTGTTGTCTCGTTTTTGGTTCTAGTTTTTGATTTTGATCAGACCTTATCTTATCTGATTATCAAACGGTTTAAGACATAACCGAAAGAGTTAATGTTAAATATACTTTTAACTCTAACAGCTTTAGGTTTAAATAGGTCTGGGAAAATCAGGGAAAATAATCAGGGATAACTTTGAAAAATCGTGGAATTGTGTGAAATCTAATAAAATCCAACCGCAAAAACTTTTCTGGTTTAAGAGAGAAAATACCTTGAGAAAACACATTCTGTAAATTTAAGAGCTAGGCAGAGCAGAGGGTGGTAGGATAGCCCGAACGCTGAACGCAGATGGTTCTTAAGCTTTATTTTTTTTTACTTAAAAGTAATAAAAATCGGTTGGATTCGCCGAGTAAATTTTTAAGGTATTTTTATAGTTCTACTTCATACTCGTAAATCATAGACGGGAAAACTTTCCCCCGAAAAAGGTCGGCTTGTGTTTTGGCTTAAGATACTCTCGCCCCGAAATAAACCTTAGCTTGGCCCTCGACGCCAAGGTACTTAATATTTAATAGACTCTACTAATCCCGTTGCACGCGGCCCAAAAAATCCCCCAATATCTCGTAAAAGAACTCTGAACTCCCTAAGTCAGATTATATTTTATAAAGAAAAATAAAAAATATTCTGCCTCAAACATTGATTGCTTCCAAGGAAAAGAGTAAGTTCTTTAAAATAAAGACGAGTTAATTTTATAGAAGGTTCAATTTTCATCCTTAATTTGCATATAAAAGCAGTGATATCGTTCAAAATTTAGAAAAGGTACAAATCATAATCTTTTACCGTGAATTTCTTTTTTACAATTTAACTTCGTACCATTTCTACAAGTTACGACTTGAGTGTTTTAGGGACGATCCCTTAATTAAAAATTAGAAATCATTGTCTTAATCAGTTTCTTACCTAAATTTAAGGGATCACTCGTAAAACTCCCTAACTAATCACATCTTGAAAACGCGGTGACCGTTAAGTTTTTCCCGAAGATATTTGGCCCCACTTTTAAGGGTTGAAAAAAAAAAAATCAAAATCACAACTTTTTTGATTGGCGGACGTTGGATCAGTTAAGGGTTTTTGGGCCAAACATTTTCTTCTCCTTTTTGAAGACATAGATACTGACTTTACGCCTACGTTTCCAAAAAGGGGTCCTCCGAAATCAGGATGGTTAAAAAAGAAAGAAAAACCTCTCTTTTTTCAATTTGAAAATAAAAAACCAATAAAATCCGTTCCTTGAGGTTTAACAAATGAACTATTTCGATTGAATCGACGGTGTGTAAGATTATACTACCTTTATCGTTATAATTTCACCTGTCTTTCGATGCGCTAGTAAAGGTTTAACGTATTGATCTGTAAAAAAGGTTGGTATCTTGTCGAAGCCCTTCAAATGACCATAATCGTAACTCATTCTTGCATCCCAACTATAAAAATCAAAATAAGCGATAGTTTTAGTGGTGTGTTAAATTTAAAGTTTGAAATTTATTCCCGATTTTAAAACAAAGTTGTTCTCATAGCCACACTTAATGTGACGTCGAAAAAACTCATAATTGGAATTTATTGATAATTTTTTAAAAATTACGAAACTCCTTATGAAATTATAAGATTTCAACTTAGTAGCTTAATTAGAGGTTAAATTAAAGTGTGGTTTATTACGGACGAGTTGAAGAGGCGCCGGATTCAGTGTGGCTATGTCCCTTGGGAACTTTTTAGAGGTTTTTAAACGATACATTGTATCAAATTCTTGCAAACTTTAACATTTTAATTAATTGCTAGTAAAATCTTAGCACGAACCATAGCTGTCAATTCTAGTATTCTTTCTCTGCATGGTCCCCTTTTTTAAAAAGTCAGTATATTTTAAAAGGAAATCTTAATAGCCTATTGAGTTGGTTGGAACGTGGTGTAGAAAAGAGAGAGAGAAAGGGTTATTGTTGAGGTATTTTTCTGGCCGAACATAATTTGCTTTAAATATTTATCCCTTAAGGGTGAGTCGAGCAGTCAGCCTTATTATAATCCAAAGTACTTTTTAGAGAATCACGCGTTTATATAACTTGTTAAGTTCTAATATCTTCTAATGGTCTAAAATTACTCCTTTACCGCTGGCGTCACGTTTAGAAGCAACTCATCAGGTTTAACTACCGGCTAATTGTTGCTCCTAAACCCCCCCCCCCATCCCCCATCTTCGTACTAAAAAAAATAAAATACTCCAACGAAAATTTTCAACTTCAGAAGCTAATAAACAAGAAGATTCAAAGTGCTCAATTCGATCCATCAAGTACTGAGAACTACCGCCATCCTAGGTTTAAACTGACAGGGTTCATACAAACCTGGAAAACAGGGAAAACTCTGGGAAATTTCGAATTTTTAGTAAAATTCAGGGAAATCAGGGAAATTTGCGTCAAACAGGGACCGAGTAATTAAGCAAAATGTTTTCATAAACATAACCCCTTCATAGGATTAACATTACACTATAATTTGGAGACTCATAACTCTGGTTATATTAGAGATACGGGGATGTCCTTTGATTATGTAATAGTCCTATTTGCCCCCCCCCCTCCTTGGTTAACATTTGCTCCATAGGATACTCCATATACGGCGGGAAAAACCTGGAAAATTCAGGGAAGTAAATGGGGAAAAACCTCATGGAAATCTCTGGGAAATTTGTTTTCCAAAAGTTGTATGAACCCTGACGGAGCTCAGAGAGAGGCTGATGGGATGTTCTCGGGTTCTACGTGGGTTCTTGATATTAATAACATTGTCTTGTTTCGGATAGTCAATTAAAATGGCGCTTTTGAATGTTATTAAGCCTAAAGCGGGCCTCGACTATGCTAAGTTTTTTAGGGGGGATCATTTTATCTTTTCTTTTTGGGGGATAATTCGTATTTCGGGCGGTCAGGGGGAACCATTTTTGTGCTTTATCTAACTCACGATTCAACGTCAACTACCGATCTTTTGGCCGCGCACCATACGCTAGACGTGATCACGATTTCGACGCTAGTTCAGACCACGAATCGTAGATCGCGCTGCCAACCGAATCAAGCTTTTTTTTCGTTGGTATCCCTTACTTTTAAAGCCGCGAAATGATTTAAAACTCCGGGGTTCTTGCTTGCTTTGGGAAATAACCATTTTAATCAAATAACTATGTCGAGAGACCCCTTTTCCAAAGAAGCGGGTACCATCCGCTCTTTCAACAACAAAGACTTAAGTTACCAGAATCGTTCGTTTCGTCTCGAGAATATCACGTGGTCAAACACCTGACTCTATCAGGGTTCATACAAACCTGGAAAACAGGGAAAACCTGGAAAAATCAGGGAAATAAATAGTTGACAAAAATCTCAGGGAAAACAAAGGGAAATTTAGAATTATTAGTAAAATTCAGGGAAATTTGCGTCAAACAGGGGCCGAGTAATTAAACCAAATGTTCGTGTGAACATTCCCTCCATAGAATTAACATTACACTATACTTTGGAGGCTCGTAACTCTGGTTCTGCTAGAGATACGGGGATGTTTTTTGAGTATGTAATAGTCCTATTTGCCTCCCCCCCCGTCCTTGGTTAACATTTGCTCCATAGGATACTCCATATAGAGGAAAAACCTGGAAATCTCAGGGAAATTTGTTTTCCAAAATTTGTATGAACCCTGCAGTCTATTTCACCCTCCACTTTTTGAAAAAGGGTCTGTGTAACGTTGATTTGGGAAAACATTCCCGGCATCAGGGTTTGCAAATTGCCTTTATCTTCTTGTTTGGTTTGAAAGGGAAAGAATGCGCTCGGAAAGATTATGGCGGGACACATACATTTTTTTGTTCCTCCCCTGCAGGCAGGCCTTAGCTAGCTATGATTATGTTTAATGGTGATGTTTCCAATCATTAAGAATCATCCGCGGTGTGGTGGCGTTGCTACCGTATAAGCGTAGATACGTTTTCCTCTACACGTACGTACGTACGTATAGGTACTTGCTGCCTTCCAGCGGCAGGCTGGAACCTTAATTCTTCGCGGACCATCGTGTCGTGTCTTGGGCCGGGGAGAAGGAGAAGAACAGAAAAAAGAGAAGATAGTCACGGAGACGCGGCCCAACGGGAATGGGCTCTGCTTGCTTCCCCAAGGTTACGTAAATGTCGATAGTAATTATTTTGGACAATTACCCCGGCAGTTTAAATATGGCTTCGAAATGCACGATGCCGGGAACCTCCTTCTTTATCCCTTTTTTTCGTTGCTGTAGTCAGGTAACTTGTCAGCGTTAGCCAAGGTGACCCTAAACGAATCTACTCTAGTCTTATATAGTTCGAAGAATTATTTCAAACTCTTCTTAAGAGTTAGCCTTAATTGAACCGTTATACTTTGCAATTGTCCCTGACTAGCTTCGACACCACCGGTAGGCCTATAATAGAACTATCCGTGTCCAAGTAGGAGAAATTCAACCAACCGTCTTAATTACTGCTTCAAAGGTCGAATCAACCACTTTTTGCAGTCATAAATAAATTTTCCATCTCATTCGAATGTTCATCTTCATTCTTCAAGATGTTCCCTTTTGCAAAATTCTAGCCAGATCTTGAGGCCCTGGTTTAAGAACACTAGATCTCAAAACGCTATCATAAGTTGATTATGTTGTCTTAAGTTTGATGGTAACCAAGTCCACCATTGCAGAATCGCTTAGCGAGATTCGAATCGTAGTTACCATCTTAGGTTAGGAATGAATAAAATTAGGCTTATAACATCCGGTACAATTAAGAACTACTTTTAAAGTAGATTTAATAGGTTTAAAATGACGGAATCGTGTTGGTGGTTAGGTTTTACTAACCGTAATTATCGCGTTTAATTATGAACATTAATAAAGTAATATAATAATTTCTTAAGTACTTAAATAGCTTCTGATACTGGGCGTGGTAGGTAGAACGTATTTTTTCTTTGCATTCTGCGAGTAATAGTTCAAATTAATCTTAGTGTTAATTTTAAAACCCTCTTATTCTGACGTTATTCGCTAGTACCAGCAGCACCACCACAGTCAGCAAAAATATATCTGCAATTATTCGATAATAATAGGAATGGGCCACTATTTCATTTTTTACCCAAAGTCACGACTACCGATGTAATCTTTAATAATTTGAATATTACTTTTAAGCGAGAGATCGGATAGTTTCTCAAAAAAGCTTTGATTTTTTTATGGATAAATTCTCGTAAAATCAACAACTCTAGAAGGGACAATAATCAATACTTTTTGCGATACAATTTTCAGCTAAACTTTAAAGAGAGAGTATCTATGAAGTATCCAACCCCTTGTCATTTATCTATAGCTTTTATATCCGTCTAAAACCGGTGGAAAAATTTTCTACGGGTTCTCTCTCTCTCTCTCTTTCGAAGAACACGGGGTTCAAATTATAAAATTTTAACTTCGTGCTAAATTGAGAATTTGTAAAAGGTAATTTATCCTAATTATACCGGAGGTTGAAAAAAAAAAGGAAAATGTTTTTGAGCTTCTTGAAACCCAAATTACGTAACTCGGTAATATTAGCGACCGAAATTGTTTGATTAATATTATAATATTTTTAAAAGTATAGGTAAATTTTTATTGAGGGCCAATTCGATTCCGAAATAAAAAATGTTTTTAAAAAATTAACTGTTGAATGTTTAAAAACTTTTAAACTGAATCACAATCGGACCATTTCATGGATTATACTTTCAACGTAGCTTTATTATTACAAAAAGGTGTGGTGAGGGATTTCAAAGTTACTGTTTAATTGAAATGGTCCCACGAATTTGAATAGACTAAACTATTATTAAGTTATCTTCTATCTAGTAGTCTTTTGATTTATGATTATTAAGGGTTTTTTGTTTTTGGAATTTTTTTTTGATAAATCTATTATTTTAATTATTTCAGGTGTCTGCCACTGACCCGGATTGCGGGGTCAATGCGATGGTCAATTATACGATGGGTGGTGGACGAGGGACACCGTTTTCCAAGGACTTTACGATACAGCCCTTAAGCGGGGAGTTATGCATTGCCAGCGAACTTGACCACGAAAGACGGACATCTTACGAAATACCGGTTCAAGCTACTGATCGAGGTAATTATTTGCTTCAATTTGATGGATTCTAGGACGATTTTAAAATGATTGAATCCTCATTTGAGGATTTTCTCATTTGTTCGAAATTCATGTCTTTCGGGGTCCACGACTATCAAATATTTTTCGCGCTATAATCTATATGTTTAGGGTTTAATTACTAATCGTATTGTTTATGTACTTGTACTTACAGGAGGCCTGAGTACAACGGCGATGATCAAAGTTCAAGTCATTGACGCTAATGATAACGTTCCAATCTTTTACCCTCGCGAGTACAATGTCAGTTTGAAGGAAGGCGTCACAAGTTCCAACGCAGTCATCGTTGTCGTAGCCACGGATGAAGATTCCGGTCTTTACGGAACCATTACTTACAGCATTGTTAGCGGGAATGACGAAGGATTGTTTAGAATTGACCTTCATACTGGTAAGAAAGAATGTTTTGACATTTGTAATTGTAATTCGTCTTTTGAAAGACTTATCACCCATTGACAAAATGAAAAACTGTTAGTTTAAAAACGAATAAGAATTGAAAAATGTTTTTAAGGATTCTTTTCCCCGCGCTGAAATCCCGTGCAGATGCGTCTAATTACTTAGACGGACCGTACCCTATAGACTAATTACTTAAAAATACATGCAAAAACAGATGCTTTTAAACGATGTAAAAAAGTGACTGTTGTTTATGCAATAAGCTATAATTAGACGATTCGGGGGTATCGTATCTACCACAAAAGTTATGATTTTTCCGTTTATAATCCAAATATAATCGACTTTGACCCCAAAAAATATGACTATATATCTTTAATTACAAGCTAACCGTAAGGAATAAACACGCGGTAAGTATGTAATTAAGAAATTTATGATTGTACTTAATAATAGCGTACAGCGTCTCGCAAATCAAATAACACCCATCGTCTTTCAGTTCAGTTTATTCAGAAACGTTGTTTTCCTTCATTTTTCCCCGAAAAATAGGAGAGATTTTTGTGGCCAGGCGTTTGATATCCAACGTTGCGTTACACCATTTAATGATCTCGGCCGAAGACGGTGGCGGGTTGACTTCGGAATCAGCGGCCCGCGTTTACATCAGTATATTAACTTCTAACCAACAACCGCCCATTTTCGAAAAAGCGCGATACCGTTTCTCCGTCCGAGAAGATGTTCCGCCGCAAACCGTGGTTGGTACGGTCACCGCCTCCAGTAGCGACCCCGGTTCCGGCAATGTCCGATACGCCATTTATTCCGGTGACCCGAACGGCTATTTTTCCATTCATCCCTCAACCGGAACTATCATGACGCGTAATAATTTGGATCACGAATCTCATCCCTATTTGTTACTGAACGTACAAGCTATTTCCGGTAACCCACCATCCTACGGACATAGTCAAGTGAACATTACCATTTGGGACGTCAATGATAACGCTCCCGAATTCGCCTCAGTCTCCTTGAAGATTAGCGTGGCGGAAAATACGGAATTACAGGTAATTACGGCTAGATTTCGAACATTGACGCGCGGCGGTTTCTGAACCCAAAATTCTAATCATTTTTCAGGTACCCATCTACGTAGTTCACGCCGAAGACCCGGACACTGGTCGAAACGGCGCTATCGTTTACGAGTTACTAGAAAATCCGGTCAAGAAATTCTCGATTGACGATAAAACGGGGGCGATTACGTTACGCGAGAAATTAGATTACGAGAATCAGCAAAGTTACCAACTACTAGTTAACGCGCGAGACGGTGGAGTCCCGGTGCAATCATCGAACCTAACTCTCTTCGTCGAAGTCCAGGATATCAACGACAACCCTCCAGTTTTTGACTTACCGGAATACCGCGTTGAGATATCCGAGTCCACCATAGTCAACACTCAGTTCCTACAAGTAACGGCGACCGACAAAGACACGGGAAATAACGCGCGCTTGACCTATAAGATCACGGCCTCGGACCATCCGAACATTTTCGGCGTCTTCCCGAACAGCGGCGTCTTTTACTTGAAAGAGACGTTAGACCGCGAGACCTTGGATCGTTACGTTCTTTCGATTACCGCCATGGATAACGGGACCCCGCACTTGTCCGCTACAACCTCGGTCGTCATCCGAGTACTCGATGACAATGATAATGACCCTAAGTTTACCGAAGAACTGTTCGAGTTTCAAGTCGAAGAAAATAAGGAGAAAGGATTTAAAATTGGAAGTTTGGCCGCTTTTGATAAAGACGCGGGCAATAATGGATCGTTACGCTACTCGCTACTACAAAAACAGAACAACGGATCCTTCTCAATTAACGCTGTCACTGGTAAGTTATCCTTAACCCTCGCTGGTTTCTATTTGTATTTTTTGTTGTTTGTACGGTCTGGTCTGCCACTTTTTCAGGCCGTCAGATTCCAATCTTGTTTTTATAACTTTTCAACAAGAAATTTATTTTTCTAATCTTTTTCCGACGTGTGGGTTTTTAAAGACAAAAATTAAAGTATATGTAAAAATTAAATACGCCAGTTGTGGCACGTATACGCGGCTATACAGGGTGTGACTTTTAAGTTAATTGCTACCTTAAAACGATTATGAACTATTTAAAACTAATTTGCACTGAAAGATGGGGATAGGCAACGCATGCGCTTATGGATGGGTGTTTATTACAGATAGGAGTCGGTTCTTGTCGGTACTTGGGTGAGGGGGAACACCCTGTATACTAGCTCGAAAATCGATTAATCATAAAATTTTGTGGATTAGTGAGATAGGTTAATTTGTTTATGCCAATTCCAAGTAGGGACCATTGAAAGCCTAATTACATAGTCACATTTAACCGGAATTAACCGATAAGACTCAAAAATGACTAAGACGTATTGGAATTAAGTATGGTTGATAATTTTAATCTGGCTACGTTAAATTTAAATAAATGTAAACCCACGGGCACGATTTCTTCTGGCTTTACGTAAGTAAAAAGAAAATTAAACGATTATTTTTAACCCGCCCCCAGGTGATATCTTGACCTTGGGAGGTTTGGACCGCGAAAGGACACCGGTCATTAAGTTATCAGCGGTGGTTCACGACCAGGGTTCGCCTCCGAGGTCGCATACCACCTCGGTACAAGTAACTCTAATCGACGTGAACGATAATGCGCCCATTTTCGTGGAACCAAGCGAAGTTTCCGTCATGGTTAAAGAGGAACAACCAGTTGGAACCGAGGTGGTTCAGGCGCAAGCCATGGACAACGACAAAGGGAAAAACGCCCAAATATCGTACGCCATCTTACCAAGTGAGTCTTTTCTTAAGTTCGTCGCGATTGGGGTGCGACTAGCAATTTATTTAACAAGGATTGGTTAGTTAAGACTCTTGAGTAATTTGTCTATACCAGGTTTTATACAAGATTTATTTTTAAAAATAAAATTTTCGTAATCAAAATTATAGGCCTCCCTATTCCGAAATTGAACGTTGGTAATTTTAACGTTCTCTCCCCCCTCCCTCCCTTTCAATAAAAAATGTTAGAGAGGTTTTTAAGGTATAAGCGTCAATTAAGAAAATAAGCGAAGGGTCGAGGCATCCCATATCAATGATATCGTAGTGGTATCCCCAACTTTGTTCTGTCAGAGACTTTTTAACTATTCTTAAATAATTTTTACTATTTTGGTGTTTAATACGATTAGTTTGTCACGGTTTAATTGAAGCTAGACGCGTTTTGAACCATTTTCAAGAATGCTATTAGTCCATAGAACCAACCAAAGCGGTACCAAACACGTCCGCCCACTGTCAAAGCTAACCCCGTGACCTTTTACCTAGGCACTGGCGTCACGATTGAGATAGCTCTATCCTATTTTCTCACGAAAGACCTTTGACCTTCACGGTTAATAGCGTAATGTTACCTTTAGACACGCGGTGTCAAAAGTGTCTAATGCAAACGCGGCTTTAAGTTACACTATCTTAGTTAGTGAAATAACAGATTAAAGACAATTAAAAATATCTGTCCGTTGTGAATCTCTCTACAATGTTATGGTCGAGAAGTAAAACCGAACAAGAAACGGAATTTTCATTTTCTTGCAACGAAGGTCAAAAAACTACCACCTCCCTCCCTCCCCTCACCCGGTCCGTTTTTTTTACTCGCAATCTGGCGAGTTGATCGCGGCGGGAATGAGAAAAAATGCCCCAAATAGTCACGATGTTGAATGGCCGCGCAACCCTCTTTTAGCAAACCTCATTCCCTGGACGGAACGGCCCTTTCTTTCAAGTAAAAAAGAACAAATTTAGTAGTATAGTATGAAGAAGAAAAAAAAATATCAAGAAAACCTTTTTTTACAGACATCGTTCAAATTAAATGAAAATCATTAATTTTAGGGTTAATTTAGAGCCCTACAGCTGCAAAAAACACCCGTGCTTCCCCGTCCTGTTCTCAACTCCCTAGAGCAGTTTGCAATTATGTACTAAGTCATCCCCTATAAGGCTTAACGATGTTCTTGGTATGAATAAGGTCTAAGTAGGCGTTCAACTACCGTAACCAGTACATTGTCCAATGCACCATAGATATTCCTTAACCTTGACGTACCCTTTTCAGCGAACGATACTGATGGATCAGACGGGTCAGCCGTCTTCTTGATCAACAGTATCACCGGCATGATTACCACCAAGAAAATGTTAGACCGCGAACAACAGCAACTCTATACCCTTATAATTCAAGCTAACGATGGCGGAACTCCAACGCTAACGGCCATGTTACGCCTTCAAGTACAAGTACTCGACGTCAACGATAACCAACCCGCCTTCCCGACCTCCAGCCTCTCCTTCCGCTTGAAAGAAGGCGTTCCAATCGGCCATCAAGTTGGAGTGGTACAAGCCATCGACAGGGATAATGGTGATAACGGATACGTGACGTATTCCATCACTGGTGGCAATACTTACGGGCTTTTCGACATTGGACGTACCACGGGGGTTGTATTTACCATAGCGGAAGTTGACTACGAAACGGCGTCTGAACACGTGTTACAAGTTGAGGCTGTGGACAGTAGCGCCACCAATCCTCAGAGTAACGTGGTTAACGTAAAAATCGAAATTGAAGACCTGAATGATTGTACCCCGTCGTTTAAAACGGACCCGGTCATATTCTCAATTTCGGAAAGCATACCGGTTGACTCCGTTGTCTGGAACTTTACGGCGGTGGACCAAGATAGCGGTCCGAATGGGCAGATTATCTATAGAATATCTCAACAATCACCGGCGGAAGCCTTTAGCGTCGAGGAGAAAAGTGGAATCCTTCGGGTCAGCCGACCAGTTGATTACGAGACATTCCCAGAGTATACCATCGTGGTGACCGCCTCGGATCAGGCGCCGGAGGAAGAAGATAGGTTGGAAGCCAGCGTGACGTGTCGCGTCATAATCGAAGATGAGAATGATAACGGACCGGCCTTCAAATCCAGGACGACTATTAACGTCATCGAGGATGAACCCGTTGGTTTTCCATTACTGCACGTCATTGCCGTCGATGAGGATTCCAGGGACAATGGACGCGTGACGTACGTCATTAACAAGGGGAACGAGAAAGGACATTTCGCTTTGGATTACGATTCCGGTCTCTTGTCCATCGCGAGATCGTTGGATCGAGAGGACACCCATCATTACGTTCTCAATATTACCGCCAGTGATCACGGGAAACCAACTCAATCCGCCTACCAGTTGATTCATATTTACGTCGAAGATGTCAACGATAACCCGCCACACTTCGAACAAGCTATTTACAAAGCTAGTTTGTCGGAAGCGGCACAAATTGGAACTTTCGTAACTAAAGTCAGAGCCAATGACAAGGATGTTGGTAAGTCAAAGAAATATTTCATATTGGGGGAGATTAAGTGTCAAATGCGCGGCCATGAAATAAATGTCTTATAATCATTGTTAAGGCGCGAGTGGTAATCTGACTTACGTGATACCGAATGGCGTGGCGGATAATCGCTTTACAATCAGCGCGCGAACTGGCGAGATCCGCACAGCTGGTCCTCTGGATCGCGAGGAGAAATCCTCGTACATCATTACGGTTTACGTCAGGGACGGCGCTTTTCCGGCCCATTACGATACGTCAACGGTTGTAGTGGACCTATTGGACGTGAATGACCACGCCCCGGATTTCGGGGATTCTTGCTATCCACTGCACGTCCCCGAAAATAGCGAATTGGGCATTATTCACACCGTGGTAGCGACTGATCACGACACGGGACCCAATTCCGAAATCACTTACACGATAACAGGTAATATAATCTTGACGAATCAATTAATACGGTTGCCTGTTGTCCGAGAATCAATTTCCAGCCTTAATCGAGTTAATTTTATACGAAATTAGTTTTTAATTCGAGGTTTTGGTTAGTCGGAAACTATTACGGTATTTATACGAAATTGGGCATCAATTTGACGGTGATAATGTATGGGTTTTTATGCTAAGTTGATGAGCTTAAGTGAATTTAGTTTCGGGGGGTAAGTACCACCGTATGTAAATTCAATTACTTTCTACGACTAACTCGCTGTGATTCGAGAGACTTTTAGGTATTAAGAGAAATCTTTCAATCTTTGAGTTTTTATTACGAGTTATATGTTATTTTGGGGATGACACCTGAGAGCTTCCAATTAAAGCATACGTATTTATTCTATGAACCAACCTTTTTCGCCCAATTAGATGGTAACGTTGGAAGCAAATTCAGCATCGACCTTCATACTGGCCACTTGTCGAGTCGCCCATTGGACAGAGAACAATTGGCTCAATACCAACTGACCATAACGGCTCGGGACCTGGGAGACCCGTCCTTAGTTGGCGTCTGCAATATCACCGTGACCGTTTTGGACCAGAATGATAATGACCCCTTCTTCGAGAGAAACGAGTACAGCGTTAGTCTACCCGAGGACACGCCGGTCAACACGACCGTACTTCTGGTACAAGCTCACGACCGAGACGATGGTATCAACAGCAAGATTACTTACTCTCTAAACAACGAAACTCAGTCGTTGTTCAGAATTGATAGCGATACTGGAGCCATAACCACAGCTGGGTAATTATTATTTAAATGTTTAATTACCGTTCCGTTCTTCTAAGTAAATTAGTAATTAAATTAATTAATTAAATCTTACGTACTGGTGTAGTCACTTTGACAGAGAAAAGAGATCGTTTTACATGTTCGAAGTTCGAGCGACTGATGGTGGTCCTTATGACGCTCGCTCGGAGAGAGCTTTAATATCAATTACCATTACTGACGTTAACGACAATAAGCCCGTCTTTGCTCACTACCCTTTCGTGGCGTCCGTTTCCGGTCACGCTCCTCCCGGTACCCAAGTCACCCAACTGTCTGCCGAGGATAGTGATGAAGGGGCAAACTCTGCCGTGTATTTTAGGTAAGCCAACGAAATTTAAATACCTATGCCTAATTTCCTTTAGGAACCATTTTGTTTATAACAAATCGCAATGAGTCAAAATTCAAAATTGTTCCTTTTCATTTATTTCTTTCAGTTTTCCCAACTTTCCATTGGGTTCTAAATTTCACTTGGAACCTTCAACCGGTGTTGTTACGGTTGCCGGAAGTCTATTAGCTGATGTTGGCAAGGTTTTTCATATTGACATCGTGGCCAGAGATAAGGGTGAACCATCGAAATCTTCAACTGGTAATTACATTTATTCCTTCTCTAACTTTTATCAATTCTCCTTCAACAACTCCTTGACAACCTAAGCCTAATTTCTTCGAGTCAATTCCATTTTAAAAATCAGGCGTTCTGGAGATCACGGTGGGCGAAAACATCAACGTCTCCAACCTCCAGTTTGACAACTCAACGTATCAAGTCGAGATCCCCGAACATCCTTTTAATGGCGTGGAAGTATTACAAGTACGAGCCCATAGTCCCGGTAACACTGCCCAAGTCATTACCTACAACTTGGGCGGCGAGAGCGAGGAGAATTTGTTCGACATCAACTCCCAAACGGGAATGATCTTCGTCAAGAACCCTGACAAGTTGGATTACGAAACCTCACCATTGGTCACGATTACGGTGGTGGCCCAAGCTAGAAATTCTCCAAACCCGTCATACGGTTACGCGTCAGTGATTGTGAATGTTCAGGACAAGAACGATAACGCTCCGAGGTTTTCGCAAGAGAAGTACGTCTCTTCCGTGTGGGAAGGTAACAATAAGGGGACATTCGTGACGCAAGTGACCGCCATGGATGATGACCAAGATGGTGTCGGGAATATTTTATATCACGTCATCGAAGGCAATCACGACAACGCCTTCGTTATTGATCCCCCATTTAGCGGTATCGTAAAGACCAACATTGTCCTGGATCGCGAAATTCGAGAGGCGTATACCTTGACCATAATCGCGGTTGATGATGGCACGCCCCAGATGACCGGAACGTGTACCTTGAAGATTTCCATCGTCGATGTCAATGACAACCAACCCGTTTTCCCGCCTCACAGTTACGTCAGTATTAGCGAAGGCGCGGAAGTCGGAACAGTGGTGACGACTATCACCGCCAATGACGTTGACACGAATCCAACCCTAACGTACAGTTTCACTCACGCTGGCAACCCTGGTGGTCACTTTAGCATCGACCGATATAGTGGTCGTATCACTTTAGCTCAACCTTTGGACCACGAAATTCAGGATAATTTCGAACTGCAAATACAAGCCTCTGATTCGGCCCACGTTGCCGAAACTTTATTAACTGTTCACGTGACTGATATTAACGATAATCCTCCGGTATTTAGCCAACAATCGTATCAAGTGACCTTACCGGAGTTGGTAGATCCGGGATACGCGGTGGCCACTGTTAACGCCACTGACAAGGACTCTGACGAAAACGCGGCCATCTTTTATAGCATGAGTATCGCGCCTGTGGACGGTTTTTACATCGATTCGAACACTGGCGTCATCTTTACGAACGCTTCGGTTGAGTACGACCCTAAACGACCAATCATACAACTCGTCGTGACTGCCAGGGATAAGGGCAAACCTTCATTGGCTTCTGTCGCCGCTGTGGGAATTCAAGTTGTGGATGTCAATAATAATCCGCCGAGATTCACGGAGAATAAATACGTGTAAGTACCTCTTTGTTTTACGTTTTAAACCAACCGCGAAGCTACTAGAGTACAGTACTTATAGTTTATAGTATTCCCAATGCATTTTGAACCTGGTAAAACTTTGGTGGTAAAGTTTAGAGGCATGGTTTCTTTGCACTTGTTGACTAACTTATTTTGGGTTTCGCTTATTGGTTCTGGTCTTTCCGCCTTAAATTATGGTTCCTAGAATTCTCCATATCGTGCTTTAGAATACATTCCACTTAGTTTGCGATTCATTTCAATTCCAACTTCACATTTATTTGGTTTTTGCGCAGTACCATTAGAGCTGGTTTTTCCATTATTGGTTCTGGTGTTTCCGCATAAATATTGGTTCCTAGCATTCTCCATATCGTTCTTTAGAATACATTCCACTTAGTTTGCGTTTCATATATTATTTGGATTTCGGTTTGGTTTCTTGGTTTAATCGTGATTCCTATAACCTCGGAGCATGAATTGGTTCGCGTAGTAACACACCGGGCATGTCCTTTACCTTAAAGAAGAATAATCTGACCAATTCGGTTACGTGAATTGTAGCGCCCATCTATCGGAGGACGCGCCTCGTGGCTCAACTGTTATAAAAGTCTCGGCGATGGACCATGACGAATCCCGTCGTAACAATAACATAGACTACTCCATCGTCAGTGGCAATGTTGCTGAGGCATTTATTATAACTGGCGTCACTGGTGAAATAATTCTGATCAAGGAATTAGATCGTGAACAAACCGCTATCTATAACATCACTGTACTCGCGATGGACCGTGGATCACCCACTTTAAACTCCACAACGGAGGTTACTCTGTACGTCGACGATATAAATGACCATCCTCCTTTATTCTCCAAGACATTGTACGAATCTTCAGTCTCCGAGTCGGCCATCGTCGGCGCGACTGTCCTTCAAGTTGCCGCTACAGACATGGATAAAAATCAAAAAGCTAAAATCACTTACGACATCACGTCGGGTAACGGAGAAGGGAGGTTCTCCATCGACACGGAAACTGGTGTTTTAGTCATCGATAAACTTCTGGACTACGAAGAAACGGCCGAGTACAAATTCATAGTGCGAGCCACCGATAACGACCCGCAAAGACCATTGTCCGCTTTGTCCACCGTCGTAGTAAGGGTCGAAGACGAAAACGATAACTCTCCTCACTTTCCCTTACAAATGTACACGGAGTTTGTGGAGGAAAACGCTCCAATTGGAACCACTGTCTTCAACGCGCACGCTATTGACGCTGACCGTGGTATCTATGGTAAAGTTAATTATTCCTTAACGGAAGGCGAAGGCACGGATAAGTTCCGAATTGATACGGAAACTGGTATGGTGACCACGGCGGTGGTCTTCGATTACGAGTCAAAAGCTCGCTACTTCTTCACTCTAATGGCTGTCGATCTTGGTAACAAGTACGCGACGGTACAAGTTCAAGTGGATATAGAAGGTCGCGACGAGTACCCGCCAGAGTTTACCAGAAATAACTACCATTTTGTGGTACCGGCTGACGCTCCTGTCGGTATGGTCGCGGGTAAGGTTCAAGCTTTAGATAAAGACGAGGGACCCGATGGTCGAGTCTTGTACCATTTGAAGAACAACGAGGTTGGCTTCGGTATCAACGCGACAACCGGCGCCATCGTGGTGACCAGTCCCTTAAAAAAGGAGTACAGTAAACGGCGCAAGAAACGCGAGACTCAAGACGTGAATTTGTACGTTATTGCCAGTAGCGGACGTCCTACGTCACTTACCAGTATGTCCGTTGTGGGGATTACCGTTGATTATAACCTGAACGCCTCGATAATAAATAGCATTCCGGACGAGAAACTATCCGCGAGTCTACCCGCTTGGGGATTAGGCTTAATGATTACTCTGGCTATATTGGCGATCGTACTATTAAGTCTGGTGTTCTTGTTGCGTTTGAGGACGAAACGTAACGCCAAACCTCCGGTGATCCAAGGTTTTGATAATTCATTCGATACCATCGATATAAGACACCCGCCATCCAGCTCCGGTAGTTTATCGCAATTTCCGCCTCATTATAACGACATAAGTCAATTTGATCCGACCGAAAGTACTCGCAATATGAACGGGGCCACTTCGGAAGTGTCGGACCAATCGCATTCGGCTTCTAGCGGTCGCGGTTCCGCCGAAGACGGTGAGGATGTGGAAGATGAAGAAATTCGTATGATCAACGAAGGTCCTTTACTGCAGCAACAAAAGTTGCACAGTTTAGGCCTAACGGAGCAAGATATCCACCACGATGACGATGACCTGTCGGATATTTCGGTACAAAACACGCAAGAGTATTTGGCGCGATTGGGTATTAATCCTAACACGCAGATCGAGGCACCGCGTAAGCAGACGGACTTCCGGAAACATCCGTGCGCGCAGAGTGTCGAGAGCATGCGAATGTTTGACGAAGAAGGCGGAGGGGAAGGTGACGGGATGGACATTAGTAACCTCATTTATTCTAAACTGGACGAAGTAGGTGACGAAGACAATGACGCCATTATGGATGGTACGCGCGCCTTCGGTTTCGGCGAGGAAGGCGAACCGAGCATGACCGGTTCCTTAAGTTCCATAGTGCATAGCGAGGAAGAACTTACCGGTAGTTACAACTGGGATTACCTATTGGACTGGGGTCCTCAGTACCAACCCCTAGCTCACGTTTTCGCCGAAATCGCGCGCCTTAAAGACGATAGTTTACCTTCGACGTACATAGCGGGGCCGTTGAAAAAAATGTTGAATCCTCAAGTAAAGACGTTACCTCCCCCGCTAATTACCAACGTGGCACCCAGGTCAATCGCGCCCGTCGCCTTGAGCTCGGGTCACCCTAGTCAAGTACCATCCTTGCCTTCACTACCCCGGTCACCCATAAGCCACGATAGTACTTTTTCATCGCCGGCCATGTCGCCCAGTTTCACCCCATCTTTATCCCCTCTGGCTACCAGGTCACCCTCAATTTCGCCTATGGTGACCCCCGGTAGTGGTCTACTCGGACCCGGCGCCGTTTTAGGAACTCCTCATCACGGAAGACCTCAAAGAGGTAACGTTCACGCGGCGGCCGGAAGTTCCGGATCCGAAACGGAACTTCACATTTAGGACTCGATAAATACTTGCAAAATACTCCCTCAACTCAACGAAAACAATTAATAAAAAATGGTAATTTATTTAATGAACCTCGACGCAATTTTTTGTGACGGTAATTAAGTAACTTTTGCCGTTATAAAGAAAACATTTTCTCGTCGCCAAATTTAATTAGTCCATGTTTTTTTAGCCCGTTATTTTTAAATACGTGTAAATAATTGTAATTTAGACTCGCCATTTTTACGCGTTACCGTGTTTTTCCTCTTAATTGATTTCAATTATTTTTAAACTGACCATACACCACAAAACACATAGGGGCCAAAGAAGTAAGTCAACAAAATGTATTTTTGTACCGTTTTACACTAATTTACAACATCGCATGAAAACCATTGGTTTTATTTTTTTATGATTAAATTTGGCCAAAAAAAATTATTCCGAAAATCAAAAGCGTCATTTCGCCAAGTGATTATCGTTCCTATAACGAAATGTTAATTATAATTAAACTAATTACGAACGAAGGCAATTTCATTTTTAATTTCGTATTACGTACGATTCGTTAATACCGTAAAGAAAAAAACAACCACCACTTTATCAATTTGCTCATCGGTTAATTAAAATAAATTAATTTAATTCGAATCGATCAATGAATAATTAATTAATTCAACGTACTACGTTTTCGTTTATATTAATTAATTAATAGTAGTCGGGGGGCGCGTAAAATGGTTCAATTTTGTAATATACAACCAGCCAGTATTTGTTGGGGGTTAAAAATTACCACTCTTTGATTGATTGATTGATTGATTAAAGTAAGAACAAAAATGTAAATAAAAACAATAAAATTTTATACCAGTTTATTGATTGGGGTTCATTTTGTGTCGCAATGTATATATATATATATATGAATCTGACGAACCATGTCTTGGGCGTGTTACAACAACTACTTCAAAAAAATCGAAATGAGCGTTTTTGGCGCTAAACTTTATCCGTAATCGATGTGGTAGACAAACACTTTGCTGTGTTTAAATGTTTGCACCATTTTTGAGTCGGATTGCGCTTGACGTCTTGATTTTCAAGATTTAAACACTCTTGCAGCGTCGTTGTAACCCGAGTAAGCTCCTTGCGTTGTTGTAATAATGTTTATAAATAATTTAGTTTCAGACTTTTAGTAAAGAAAAGGATCATGAATGCGTCAACTTTAAAAATCTGCCTCATTAACGTAATATAAGCATTTTCCGTACGCAGGGTTCATACAAACCTGGAAAACTCAGGGAAGTATATTGGGAAAAGCCTGGAAATCTCAGGGAAATTTGTTTTTCAAAAGTTGTATGAACCCTGAGTAGGTGATTACGGAAATTTATTAATTTTAATTACTAAATTTTACCGCGTAGCATCCGCCATGGTCGAATATTAACTGCTCGAGTGATGGGGAACCAATCACCAAATCGGGAATGGTCTTTCATTTCTTTAATTTTTTCTTATCTTTCTATAATACAAGGTTTGTTTTTCCGAGGTCCAAGCCCAACGATAGACCTTTATCTTGAGGGTTTGACTATTTTAGTTACGAATTTAAGTGCGTGGACTTGGTCGCGAGCTACCGGTCAACAAATGGTTCCTGGACAGGAACAATCGGAAGGCTGGGCAGAGAAGAATGCCAAATGTTGCTGGCCCCCTACGCTAAATTATACGACAGAGTTAAGGATTTGACTTTTTCGGCTGATATCTTTTATGGACCCGTTCTAATTCTTTCGGGAGAACCATCTTTCGATGTCCGTAGCGCCGCTGAACAGTTTTTCACGACTAACCCAATGGTACAAGTACTTACGAATACCCCCAATTCTTTCAGCTCCAAAAGCCCGGGAAGTTCCATTTTAAAATTATTCAATGGGATATTTTTAAGGTTTTCATTATGATTATAATCTGCTTGATTATTCTAACAATTTTCGTTACAATATTCGAGAAAACTCGGAGAAACGTTTCAAAGAATCACGTGACATTCCGGCGTTACTTTAATGGATTCTTAACCGATACCCTGACGTTATTCAATAGTAAGAAAGCCTATTTTTTAGCCTAAAAATTATTATAACATTTCGCTATTCAGATCCGAATGATATATTACGTCTTTTCAAATCAAATAAATCGATGTTATTGTTGGTTCTTTGGAGATTCGGGTTTTTTCTAGCGAAACTGCGTTTGAGCGCTACGGTCAATGCCGAATTAAGCACTTCTAGAAGCAGTTTTATCGATACGTATCGAGATGTATTAGATCAACCGAATATCCAGCCGTTGTTGTACAAAAACACCAAGTTCCAGGCGTATTTTAGTGTAAGCAATCAAATCCGCTGTAAAATTAATTAAGAACTGCATTGTTCTCCTTAATTGACTCGCTTAGAGCGCTGACGACGATGAGGAAATTGAAATATGGCATCAAGTTTTAAGAACTAAAGGTTTAATTAACTCGAAAGACCTTAAAGAATATCGATTAAAAATCATGACTGGAAAAAGCGTTCTAATTTCACGACGCGATGACATCATGGATGCCTTACCGAAATTATGTCGTGGTATTAAACCCGAACCTCTTTTCTACCTCGGCAAGGAAGTCAGGACTACAATGTCAGACGCCTTTATCGTCTCGCGAAAGTTTCCCCCAAAATTGTTGGAGAATTTGAACGTTGTGTAAGTTACAGTTTATACTACTGTTGAATGATCCACAGTCTGATTTCGGGGATTTAATTGTAGGATACGACGCTACGTCGAAATGGCTCACGTTCAACATTTGATCGCTAAACGTTTCTTAGAGTATTCTTTTTGTTTATGGAAGCCAACTGACGCCAATAATACTTTAGAGAAGAATAAGAATGCCAATTTTTTAATGTATCTTTGGTTCAGCGCCGTTTTCGTATCCGTGTTAGCTTTTATCCTTGAAACGCTCTCGCTTCGATTTAAAGGATTTCGTAGAATTGTCGCAATGTCAATATTTGTAGCGTTTTCGGTGGTTGCCATAGTTTTATGGTGCCAGTTATCACCGGCTTGAAATCATCGATTTCAATTTTAGCTAAGTCGTGATCGTGTTGCTTAATAACATTGTCATCGCCAGACAAGAAATAGAATTTAAAGGCTATTTTAACTCAGGGACTTTTGTATTTCTAAAGAGGACCGACAAAGTAATAACTTGTGGCGAGTAGAAAAAAACCTACTACAAAAAAACCTCAAATGATCTTCATATACTACAATCCTAACAATATCCCCTTGCTGATGACGTGCTATTTTTTATCGACAAACACCCTGTTTACTTGACCCCTATATAAGATTCGTAAGGTCCATGAATCCATGATATTAACTTTTGTAATGGTTAGCTCCTTGCTATGACCAATACTTCGTATTGAACGCTGTCAGAATCAGTAGGCGGATTGACTCTAAGGGGCTCAGATACTATGTACGGATCGTTTTTTTCTTATCAGCGATCTTAGCGCCTAACGATTGTACACCGCTTTACTTTCAATTCAAGTATAAAAGTACACAATATTGACTTTAGTACACGCACCAACTATTAAACCGATAACGGTCTTTCGTTTAAACAAAAGAAAACCTTGAAACTGTCGCGAAATTGGTTGGCCCGTGGGGGTTTTTTTCCTTCTAAAAAATATTGTGTCTTGGACTTCACTAGGAAAGGTTTGAAAATCAATCATCGTAGAATGAATTCCACGATAATTAGCGATAAATTCGTGTTTTGTCTCATCCACGTAAGTGATATCTCCTTTCACCAATAATAAGAATCTTAGATCTCCAACGAAGAACTCATTCGGGTACCTAAGAACCTTATGTACTTCACGTTCTTTCTACCCTTTCAAATTGAAATTTCCTAAACTCTAGTCCACTCTTTCCAGTATCCTCCTTGGTCAATTTTAACCAAATCTAAGAATGGTATTGACGAACGAAATGGAATTATGTTTGAATTCCTATCTCACTTAACCAGCTCCTGGAATATCAGGTACACTCTGAGTGGTCCCTTTTGCAGCTAGCTAACTAAGCATTTACGATCAATCAAATATTGACGCTAACCTAACCTTACCAGCTATAGTTTGAAACCAATTGAAATGGTCGGTAGTAAAAGGCTAGGTAATGGAACGTGGAATGGTTCACTCGGTCGAGTTCAAAGTGGCGAATGCGATACCATGCTCGTTCCGTTCACCGTATTGTACGAACGACAAAAAACATTCGCGTATTCCGCCGAAATGAATTCCGGTCCGGTTTTAATGGTATCCGGAGAACCAATCCCGGATGTCCGAAATGCGGTTGAACATTTTTTCACGGCAAATCCATTGGTACCGTTAAAGATTCTGACAGCTAAATCTTGACAGCTGCGGAAATTCATCACCTGAAATACAATATAATACTTGATTTTTGCAGATATTCGTTTTGATTTTGTTATCGGTTGTTATCTTAAGCCTAGTTACAACGTTTTTGGAAAGTCGTGCCCCCGAAGTGGTGACATTCGGACAATATTTGAATCAACTATTTTCCGACATGTTTTTATTTTTGCGAAGTAACTACTAATTACGGCAATGGAGATAATTAATTTTAATCTTATTTATTTTAAAGATCCAAATGAATTTCTACGCATTTATAAGTCACTTGTCTCAATTACTCTGCTTATGACGTGGAGATTATGTTTCGTGGTTATCAAAATTGGATTGGGTGCCAGTATCAAAGCCGAATTAACCATTTCTAAGACGCAACTTCTGGACACCTACCAGGACCTGATTGACCAGCCTGACGTCCAACCGCTTCTGTACAAAGATACGGGATTGGAAGCTCATTTTAGGGTTAACTAAATAACCTTTTAAATAAGCTTATTTTACTCCCTGATGGGAATATCCATCCACAGACTAATATCTTTACAGGACACCCGAAATTATATGGAAAAATTAATCTGGAATCGCGTTGTAAAAACAAATGGATTGATAAAGACCTCGCAGTTGAAAGAAAAACATGGCGCTATCTTATCTAGAAAAAGTGTTGGGCTTTTACGTATTGACGATTTAGTTCCTGCCTTGCCAACTCTATGCCGTCAAGACGCGTCCAGGATAATTGCACGATTGTACGTTAGTCGTAAACCGTCCACTTGGTTTAATGACGCCTTAATATTGTCCGATCGTTTGGCAAAATTCAAATTGGAAGCCATAAACTTAGCGTACGTACTTGATCACTAATACTAACCATGATTTGCAACTGCAACCAAAAGCAAATAGAATAAACTTAAAGTGAGGATGGATATAGTGTATGAGAGAGAGAGTTAGAGAGAGAGAGAGTTAGAGTTAGAGTTAGAGTTAGAGTTAGAGTTAGAGAGAGAGAGAGAGAGAGAGAGAGAGAGAGAGAGAGAGAGAGAGAGAAACTCGGAGGGCGTCGTAAACGTTTTTCGACCTGAGTACAACACTTATTCTATTTGCCATTGCTATAATGATACTTTACATAAAATTTGCCTAAACTTTAGTGTCCGACGTTTCTACGAACAAGGTTATACAAACAAATATTTTCAAAATCAATTCGCGAGGTTCCCATTTTGTTTTTGGAAGGATACTACCAATGGAAACAACGTAGATTTCGATTCTAACATTTTAGAGCAACAAAACTACGTCACGGCATTACGATATTTCATGTTGGGAGGCCTAAGCATCTCGGCCTTAACACTACTCTTGGAATTCTTCGTTTTTAAAACTTTCCATTCAAAGGAAACTTTGGAGGTCTAAATGAAAACAAAACCACCCACTTAATTTTCGTTCTAAATTTCGTATAGAAAGTTAAAAAGTTTATAAAAACATTCCGAAATTCTAATTTATTTTCAAAAATCAGAAGGTTTTCTTTCTTATCTCGTTATAAATCGTTAAAAACGTTTGGGGGGAAACGTATACGCGATAACGGAATGACTTTACAGTGCTATCAAAGCCTACTCGACCTAATCCGCATCATTTTAACCTGTTACCTGTTGTATAATCAAGGATTTGTTTTGACTTAAAAAAATTACCGCTAATTTCGCCATTAACAGGAACCGCAAATTACAATTAGAGATGAAATCGAATTGGTTTTTTTAGATTCTATAAAAACATTCATTAAGGCTAAAAGGTGTTTATTTTTATACAAAAAGTTACAAAGAAACATGACTTTCCCGGTAGCGTATAATAATGATAATAATGCTCGTAAGGTGAAATGATTAACGACATATTTTTTTTCCTGTTGTGACTGTTTTCAATGTCGTGCGCTGCGTTGATTGTTTTTATGTGTAGGCTGCCTTATTTGACATTGAAGTATGCAAAATTTTCACATATTTATCGGGTTATACCTCGGCAAGGTTACTTGTTACTGAGTTGTAATATATTATTTTACAAAAAGTGGTAGTAAAATAATTTTAATCGTAGTTGTAGTTGATATCAATTTCCTAAGAATGTATTTGATATTTCCTTTTACCATAAATTGTTTTCAATGACTTAGGTTTTGTAAAAAATGCCCTCAAGAAACAAATAGGCCTAAGTATTTAATTATTTTTTTTTACCTTGTATTATACTTAATGGAAATACCTCGGCTCCTAGGCCTAGGTGAATCTAAATGAATGACGATTTATAATTGTTACTTTTATACTACCTACAGGGTTCATACAAACCTGGAAAACCTGAAAAAATCAGGGAAATAAATAGTTCACAAAAATCTCAGGGAAATTTAGAATTTTTACTAAAAATCCGGGAAATCTGCGTCAAACAGGGGCCGAGTTAAGCAAAATGTTCATAGGATTAACATTACACTCAACTTTGGAGGTTCATAACTCTGGTTTTACTAGAGATACGGGGATGTCCTTTGAGTATGTTATAGTCCAATTTGTCCCCCATCCTTGGTTAACATTTGCTCCATTGGATACTCCTTATACGGGATAACCTGGAAATCTCAGGGAATTTTTTTTTTTCAAAAGTTGTATGAACCCTGTTACTACCACTTTAATAATATTGTCTTCTATATCTTAGTTACCTCCCCTTATCCCCTTGTAGGAATAATTTCGCTTCTTACTAAATGGTTATCGAAAATCCTCCGCCAATGTCTTTAGCAAAGGATCAAGGTCTCTCTTAAAAGAAAGTTATAAATACAGATTGGCCCGCGGAATTTTTCCCCACAGGTTTGCGAGCTGAGGACGAGTTTGGGTTCCTCGGTTTTTTGGGTATACCGCGACGGAATAAAATGTATCGTTATCAGCGAGTTCTGGTTCTTATTTCGTTGGTATTTCAATCGATTCGATTTTGTACCGGCGCTATTGTGAACGAAAACTCGCCAGTGGTCCAGATAGAAAACGGATTAATTCGCGGTGTTTGGGAAAAATCCATTTTCGGGAAACCATTACAAAGTTTTTACGGTATACCCTACGCCACGCCTCCCTTGGATAAGTTACGGTACAAACCGCCGGTACCTCACGCTAATTGGGATGGTATTTTAGACGCCACCGAACAGAAACCCGGTTGTTTCCAGAAGAAGTTCCCGTTCGGAGCGCGCGACCCTTATTTGTCAATGTTTTTCCCAGCCATGAAACCTACCGAGGATTGTTTGCGAATTAATGTATTCGTTCCCGAAGTAAGTAATTGCGTTTTTTATCATTTTTTTGTTGAGGATTTTTAGCTCCCATTTCAAAGCTATGATTTCTGGTAAACTCAGGGTTTGTACGAAACCTGGATAAGTCAGGGATTTGGAAAATTAGGGAAAAAGTCGGGGTTAAGTCGGGGATTTAAAGTTTCTACCTAAAAAAGTCAGAGATAGGTCAAGGATTTCGTTTGGTATATCAATGCTAAATATGGGCCAGGATGTGATGAAGTAGATTCTGGTAACCACTTAAAATGGTCGGGGATATTGGAAAATTTTGGTCAGGGATAACCTGGAAATGTCAGGGATTTACAATATAAAAATTTAGTCCGAACCCAGAAACTGTAACGTGGATTTCCGTAAAGAAATATAGCTCCTCAAAATTAGGCTAATTTTTTCGAAACTAATTTGTAGAACATCACTGAAAAAGCATCAGTCTTCGTTTGGATATACGGTGGTGGTTTTGGCAGAGGAAGCGCGGACACTCCAATCTACAAACCTTCAACCCTAGCCACCGAACAAAACCTGATTGTCGTCACCTTCAACTACCGTGTCGCGGCATTCGGCTTCCTTTACCTAGACCACCCCGAATCTCCCGGAAACATGGGACTGATGGACCAAGTCATGGCTTTAAAATGGGTCAAGAAAAACATCGCTAATTTCGGCGGCGATCCCGAGTCCATTACCATATCGGGTCAGAGCGCGGGTTCGGCCAGTGTTGGCTACCATCTTATCCTTCCCGAGAGTCGAGGACTTTTTAATCGCGCCATTATGCAAAGCGGAGCGCCACACGCCAGTTTCGCGATGGAGAGGCGGTCGGTTATGTTCGACGCGGCGGCCGAACTGGCCAGTAATGTCGGTTGCCCCAATGACCCCAAGAAGGTTAGGGATATGATCAGTTGTCTTCGGAAGAAGGATCCTCACGATCTGATTGAAAACGAACCGCAGTTGGGTTACGATCACGTTTATATATACCGGCCTGTTGTAGATGGCAAATTCATCACGGACCATCCTTTGAGGTTACTGGAGAAAGTTAACCAGACTCAAGAGGCGGATGTACTTATCGGAACTGTTAAAGACGAGTCATCCATGTTCCTAATCTCCTTTTACCCGTTAGTATTTCAATTTCGGTCCGGAATGAAAACGAGTATAGATGACTATTACGAAATCGCCGCGGAGTTCTTCGGAATGTCGGGCGTGAGTGCCGAGGTGGCCAGAGCACTATACGAAGCTCCGTCCTCAAAGAATGACCCTTTTAGTGCCAGGGACATTACTCTCAGCATATGTAGCGACAGTAGTTTCGATTGCCCATTATCGGACGTTGAGGAAATTTACGTTTCTCGAGGACGCAAGGTCTTCAAGTACTTCTTCACTCATAGACAGCGCGGGTTGAAGTTGCCTGACTGGATGGGAGTACATCACGGACACGAAATGATTTACATCTTCGGCAAAACCTTAGACCCGGAGTATTCTTGTACGGAGGAAGAAAGGACCTTCACGGAAAGGGTCATGAACTACTGGGGAAATTTCGCCAAAACAGGGTAAACCTCACGTTATCTTAAATTAGTCCAAATCGGGCCTAACCATTAACTTTCTAGCGATCCCAATGACGTCAACACGGATATCGTGTGGCCGCGGTTCACGATGGAGCATCAAGAGTATTTAGTTTTGGCGCCGGGAAGCTCGGCTGTTGGACATTTTCTAAAAGCGAAAAAATGCAATTTTTGGAAAAATATTATTCCAAAATTAATTAAAATTCAACAACCTAAGGAGGGGGTTAATGTCGTAGCGGATTTTTCAAGGGCAGATTTTTAAAGCATAAATAGTAAAATATGCGACCATAATTCAAAAAAAACCAAGAATTCAAGGCCCCGAGAAATTCGTAGGCGACTGTGCCGAGCGCCTTAATGTACTCATACAATATTTATATAAACAAAATCACCCGGCATTTCTTACAATCACGTGGTACAATGAACATGGGGAACCTTTATAAAAACCTTTATCCCTCTAGGCCTATTTGGTAAGTATTGAATTGGCATTCGATAAAATTGTTACGGCATTATTATAACCTTGATAGAAAAGATAGTTAAAATATACTAAAACATTTTAACTTATCATTAGAAAAACAAACGGGTTTTTCTATTAATATTTGTCAACTTTTACGACCGTGTCCAGCCGCGAGTGGTGTCTGTTAATCTGTTAATTTATGACTTTGTTATGTATGGAGTTGTATAACTTCAATACGATTCATTACTCTTAGCCGGAAGTACGTATCTTGAAGTGAATGAACATCGTGGCTTTTTATCACACTTCTAGTTGCGTATGTCTGGTGTTTGATAACCATCATTAAGAATTATAATATTAAAATATTATTATTTAAATTTATTTTTGGTTTAAAGATTATGACGTATTGTTTTCACGCATTTTCAGCGGGAAAAACCAATAAAATTGGCTGCTGACTATGAAATAGTAAAAACTGTTTTTAAGCTCCGAAGAGGATATGCTTGTATCGAAAATCGAAATTAGCATCATCTTCATTTCCTCTAAGTCATAAGTAAAATATCGCACAAGTAAGTTTGTATCTTACAATGACAAATGTCCTCGTGACCTTGTCTATAAGAGAAACTTTTCATAACTTTGTTACAACATTCCAAAATACCACAGAAACGTTTCCGTCTATTTATTTTTATTTAATTTATAAAAAAATTATCAACATTTTGTCATTTAAATAAGTTGAATTTGGGACAATTTAATTTAACATAATCCCAAGGTCACAAATTACGTTCTATGGTTCTTTAAATTCTTCTTTAATTTTCACTTTAGTTTCCCCTTACATTGAACATCTTTAACTTTCGCTTTCACCAAATTCCTTCTTCATATTAATTCTTCAACTTGATTAAATTTAAAAACCAAACGAGCTACTACTGATTCGTCAATTCGCGTCATGAGGTCTCTGTTGCAACCTTTAAATTCGCGCCTAAACTCTAATAGATAACGCCAATTTCCATAGAAGAACTGGTTTAAGTTGTAAGACACAAACCAACTTACGAAAGTGTATCAAACCCGTCGACTGGCGCCATTATTTCAACCGTGTTTGAGTAAAACTACTTTTGTATCTATGACGTGTAACATTATGGATTAGTTCGCCTTTACTTTCGCCTCACTGTCAAGCGCGAGCGAACACGAGTAATCCAAATGAATTTTTATAGGGAAAATCATTTAGTTCCAAATTTTCTAACCTTGCCAGTTTGTAATTAGTGTTATTACCAACTGCAAATTACGGTTCTAGAATAGTTGCTAATGGACCTTGGTTTAAAAAAAGAGTGAAGAGACCAGCTACCATCGCCAACACATCATAAGTTAATATAATCTTTCGAAAAAAAGTTTATAGGAACTAGTAAGTTACGGAGTGATTTCATACGTAGTATTGTCTCACGTGATGTGTTTCCGAGTACGGAATTTGATGGTGAGCCAATGAATAGGTGTAAAAACCAAGGAGTTATATGGCCACTAAACTTGCCAACACGTAAACAATGTAGTATTACCGCAACGTAAAGTGGCATACTTATTCTTGATACCTTATGCTAAGTAATGCTCCGGTATTTGATTTAAAACAACCCTTTAATACTTATTTATCATTAAGTAACTATTGGGTAAAGATGAGGCATTCTCCAATTTTATCATTGCTTAATTCTTGCTTGCGTATATATTCGTGTTCGGAATTGAAAATTAAGGGGAAAATTGGCTTGGGGGGGGGGGAGCGATGAAATTCATTCCAAGGTTACTAATTTCGATTTTTAATTTTTTTATCCCGATTTTGAAGACAGTTTAATTTTGGATTTCTTCTTGGTGAGTACCCTGCTTTAGCGTTAAGGCTCTTAATTCTTTTATTTTTTTTAGATTCTCGATAAATTTAGATCTTATTTTGCTAAAAAAATAAGAGAATTTTGAGTAAATTACTAATTAGTCACGATTCGAGATTTAATCAATTAATTAATTAGTAAATAATAGGGTGTGAATAATTGCCCCTGAACTTAACCGCGTTATTTATAAAAGAATTGGTATATTAAAATTAAATTAAATCCAATTAAAATGAAGTTTTTAGAAAAGAGACTCGCACTACAATTGCGGGTTTTCAACTCTGGAATTTTGCCATTGGAATAAATTGCCATTGCCAAGGTTATTAAAATTAAACTTGAGCGCAAATAGACATGTACGAGACATTCGTTTTAAATTTTATTTAATCATACCTTGTTAAGGAAAATTATTCCGCCATAAGTGATTTTAATGCAGCCATTAATATTATAGAAATTACGTAAATTAATTAAAAACTGGCTCGCTTACAATCACGTCTTAAAGGTCGTTTGAAATAAAAAATTAATTAAAATTCTTAATGTGCCGGGAAGATCGTAAACATAATGCTAATTAACATTCGCTGTTATTGACACTCTATTCTAAATTTCCGAGTAAAAAAAATTTAATTATTATTCAAAACTTGGCAAATGATATAACAAGGAAAATTCGGGGAAGCTTTTTAACTATAATTCTGGAAAGAAAACTTGACACAAGTTGTTTTACCATGACAAAACATAGCGTCATATAATCGCTATTCATTTTAAAGGGGTACTAAAACGCGCGACCAAAATAACCAAAAATGTTCCATTAAATTCGAAATTAAATTGCAGTTATGGAAAATTTAATTTAATGCGATATCATAGAATTTGTTTCGGTAATTGAGTTATGATTTGATGAAAATTTAAAATAGGTTTGTTATTTTGTTGTTAAGTTAAACCGTTTAAGTATCTATTCCTTGCGAAATGAAAGTTGAATCGCATTCTCTATAGTTAGCCCGGAGGTATTGAATATCAGCCTGTAAATTTTTCGGAAATGGGGGCAAATGTTTTTGAGGGTGAAACTCGTAATATTAACCTTAATATTACGATAACACAGTCAATAATTAAGTTTCAGTTTCATTCAACCTCCTTCGCCATAGGTCTTACATTCCGGATAATGTCTGGACAACGACTGGTTTTCATTTGTACTGTTGCGCTGTTCGTAACCACCACGTTTACTTACGCGAATCCTGTTGTCCGAGATGAACCGACGGTGACTCTGAAAAATGGACGTGTCCGAGGTGTTTGGAAGGAGTCACCAATTTCCGGGAAAATGGTGCGAGCCTTTCTGGGTATCCCTTATGCCCAACCGCCTGTGGGTAACCTAAGGTTCAAACCACCGCTAGAAACGAAGGCTTGGGATGGTGTTCTGGATGCCAAAGAGTTGAAGCCCTTTTGCGTCCAGAAAAGGCTTCCATTTCGCTTAAATGATCATTTGATGAACTTTTTCCCACCCGATGATCAGAAACCGTCGGAAGATTGTTTGTACTTGGAAGTTTACGTACCGGAAGTAAGTTGAAATATTTAACCAACTTTTTTGCCTATTTTAAACTGTATTACCGTATAGAATGTCAAACCAAAAACTCCCGTTGTGATATGGATATACGGTGGTGGTTACGCCCGGGGTTCAACCTCATTTGGACTTCAAGATGGCGTGACGTTTACCGCGGAAACTGACGTCATCACAGTCCTCTTCAACTATCGTTTGAATTTTTTCGGATTTTTATATTTGGACCATCCAGACGCTCCCGGAAACGTTGGATTAATGGACCAAGTACGGTTCCTCTTTTTCCAAAACCTTTAATTCCTAAACTTGACTTGACTTTTCAACTACTAGGTCATGGTACTTAAATGGGTCCGGGAGAACATCGAGGCTTTTGGAGGTGACCCCGGCCAAGTGACATTGGCCGGTTTCAGCGCGGGGGCTAGTTCCGCCGGCTTCCATATGCTGTCACCCGAGAGTCAACCGTACTTCCAAAGAGCTATTCTTCAAAGTGGCTCTCCTAACTGCGCCTTCGCAACCGAAGATAAAGACGTGGTGTATCGAAGAAGTTTGGAACTGGCTAGCAACGTTGGTTGTTCCGATAAAATGAACAACATCAGTGCCGTCGTAGAATGTTTAAATTCCAAAGACGCCTTTGATCTGTTAGACGATCAACCGCAATTTGGTTACGATCAGGTCTATATATTTCGACCAGTTATTGATGGCCAGTTCATCAAAACCAATCCTATGAATTTGATCAACAATTCAACGTTCATGAAGACCGTTAAAAAGGACGTCATATCCGGCATTGATAAAGATGAAAGTTCCTTGTTTTTGGCGGCGTTTTACCCTTTGAACTTTATTCTTACACGACCGGATGTTAAAGCTTCTTGGGATCAAATTAAATTCATCATGGAAGAGTTCTTCGGCATGCACGGATTGTCCAATGAAGTCATCAGAACTCTGTATGGATACGGGGGTAATAGAGTTGAGTACAACAATCCAGCTTTAAGGTACACTACGTCCGTACTCATAGTTTTAAAAGCCAAGGCTTAAAACTTAATTATTTTTAATTCTCAGAGCGATTATGATTGGTACGGACTCTATTTTCACTTGTCCCTCGGCGATATTTGAAAGATCCCTAGTTAAATCCGGTAACAAGGTTTACAAGTACTATTACGTACATCGTCCAAAGGAATTATGGGAAAGATACGGGGTTCCCGAATGGATTGGAGCCCATCATGGAATTGAGTTGATGCATGTTTTTGGAAAAGTTAGAAAACCTTCCGAAAAGTATTCTTTAGAAGAGCGGACATTCTCGGAACGGATCATGACTTACTGGGGAAACTTTATAAAATCAGGGTACAACATTATATAATAATTCCTAATGTTTATTTTAATTATTTTTAACCTTATAAATTTAATTAAGAAACCCAACTACGGCGCCTAATGGAGATAAGCAAGACATTCAGTGGCCCGTTCATACTTTAGAGAATGAAGAGTATTTGGTCTTATCACCCAATACGAGCGCAACCGGAAGCTTTTTAAGAAAGTCAAAGTGTTTATTTTGGGATGATATCGTTCCTAAACTTATGAAAATGCAAAATAACACTGATCGGGGTCAAATCCATTTACTTATAAGTTGAACTTAGTTTTCAGTAAACAAATTTCATAGAATTTATCATCATCACTCATTTTTAAGTACCTTAATTGTAAAATAATAATTGAAGTCCAAAGTTATGTAGGTATTTGTATTAAAATAGATTGTTTTCGAAACTTGTTTCTGATTTCGAAATTTGAAATTCGCGGTGTGTGTTGTTCCAAAAGCTTAAGGACAAGGAGTGATAATACATTCTCTCTCGAGTGTCTCAACCCTCCTTGGTGAACATGTATGGAACACGTGGTGGCCGACATCCGGTGTTGCCAAACAAAACTATTTATGAATAATAACTATGAAAATCTTTAAGCGAAAAATTCAAACTGTAAGTTTAGAAAATTACTGTCATATTTTAAATATGTTTTCGCTTTTAGGCAGATAATTATGCTCTTTTAAAATAATTTTCTTTACTATTATCTAATGACCGGAAACTACTGTTTGTTTCTCGTCCCCTTTTTTTAAGCGGGACTGAACATAAGTAAATTATATTTTGAATACTTTTAAACTCAAACGTTCGTTTACGTGTTAATTAAAATTTTGTTTAATATTTCTAGTTTATAGCGCAACGCGTATGAAGTGGAATCAATTTGGAGACGTAATACATCACTAGCCATAAAAATTCTAGACACGGTTCGGCCTCTTTGGGCTTATGTCCGGCCCTAATCCGCGGAAAGGCTAAAAACTATGGCGACCCAGGCGACTCGGGCCTGTTTTCAGTGTTAATTATATTCAATATTCTTTATGTAGTTACTAATAATAATCCCAATTAAGCTAGTTTCATTTAATTAAACGCGGTGCGCGAAGATGCAGAATGTATCCAACAATGTTGCTGAAAAGCTTCGCGAAAACGAAGACAACCAAAGTTCGCCTCGAGGTCGGGACTCATCACCCGTCAGGGGAAACCAAGCTGGACAAGGCTTAACAAATTATTTAAATGAATTATCAGATAGCGACGATGATTGTTCAGAGGTAAATTATTTCCGTAGCTTGATTTTTAATCCCCGAATCCCTTTCAACCGTCCCCTAATTACGAAATATCCAAAAAAACCAACGGATTTGTATATATTCGCGTCTTCGTATACGTTTTAAGACTGGTTTTTCCGAAACCAAGGCCTTAGGGTCAGATACGATCGTACGAAATCGTCGAAATGACGAAAATAATAGAACCTTAGGAACCTAGGCCTAGGATACGCCTAATTTTTTCGTACACTTAGGCCTAATTTTTTAAAACTAATTATATAAAGAGTGAGAAGTCTTAGGCGAACGATTTACAATTATTAATTAACCTAATGACGTTACTTAACTATCATTCAAACTCTTAAGGGCATCAGAACATATATTTCAATTTTTCCCCCCTGTACATAACAAAAGAACTATTGTATTCTATTATTTATTGTTTTTGTAGTTTCCTTGTACGTAATTTTGTTGATCTTCATTAACTTATAATAAGTTATTAGCGTATTTCAAGTTTTTTAACCCCAATCTGTTTTGAACTTTCTTTAATCTTATCATTTAGGCTTAAGTACATGTTTGGTATTTTATTGTATATAAGCCTTTTTAAGGATGGTGGTTTATCATATTGTATGTTAAGGTTGGACATTATCATTAATTAGGTTTATTAAATGTTAAATTAAAATGTAGACCATTAATTTGCAGTCTTTTAAAATAATAAAATGAATAAAGGCTTATATTGGTTAAACCTAATAATTATAAATATCATTATGATGTTATGTGTTACTTCAATGGTGTGTTTCTCTCTCATGAAAGGTCGAATCGTTCATCTTGGATCAAGCGGATTTAGACGACGAACCGACACTTGACACTTCCAAGTTTTTGCTCTCTGCTGAAGACATGGATAGTCCGGATTTGCAAAGTGTAGATCCAGAAACGCAAGCCAGATTGGAAGCTTTACTAGCTGCTACTGGTGAGCAGCTTAGAAGTTCCCTGTTACAAACATCATGTAAGCCTTTTTTCTTTTTCTCTCTCTAATTCTAAACTTAAGCAATTTTAAATTAATCAAAATAAAGGTTTTGAATTTGATAAACCTTAATAGTTAAAGGAAGTAAATAAGTTTTACTGATTTTAAACCATTGGTATTTCAATTTCGAAGATTACAGACATTTTTTAAATATTAGGCCCTGGTACAATTATTTTGGGTTCTAACCCGGGCCTGCAATTGTTTACTAGTCCTTCATAGCTCCAAACATTCCCCAAAAACTTGAGATAAAAGGCAATGGGCCAAGGATGAAATTTTGTGGCATAATTGTCTACTGAGAGAGTTCAGTTGGTTTAAGAATGAATAAAAAAGAGGGATGAAATGTAGAAATAAAAGAATGATCGTATTTTGTACATGGATAGTATTTAAAAATGAAGTATTAAAAATTTCTTATTATTTTAATGTCAGCGGATCCTGAGGTTCTAAGAAGATTGACATCATCGGTAAGCTGTGCCCTGGATGAAGCGGCTGCTGCTTTGACCAGGATGAGGTCATCTGATGTTGGTTCTCACGAAGAAAAGTAGGATATAAATCTGATCTTTCAAAATCCAAAAATTAACAAAGGGGGGTGGATGGGGTGCTTACAAACATGGAAAACTCAGGGAAAGGAATACCTGACAAAGAACTCTGGGGAATTTAGATTTTTTAGTAAAATTCAGGGAAATTTGTGAGGTTTGATTAAGTTTGCTCTGAAGGGGTTACTTCAACTATAAAAAATCCTATTGTTATTTCTCCATGGAATAACCCTGGAAAACTATGGGGGAAAACCCTGGATAAATCTATGGGGGAAAACCCTGGATAAATCTATGGGGGAAAACCCTGGATAAATCTATGGGGGAAAACCCTATAAAACTCAGGGAAATCTATGTGGGAAAAACCCTTCAAAACTCGGGTAATAAATGGGGGAAAAACCCTGGAAAACTCGGGTAATAAATGGGGGAAAAACCCTGGAAAACTCGGGTAATAAATTGGGGAAAAACCCTGGAAAACTCAGGGAAATCTATGGGGGAAAACCCTGGAGAAATCTAGGGGGAAAACCCCCTGGAAAACTCTGGGAAATGTACGTGGGAAAAACCCTTCAAAACTCGGGAAATATATGGGGGAAAAACCCCTGGAAAACTCTGGGAAATGTACGTGGGAAAAACCCTTCAAAACTCAGGAAATATATGGGGAAAAACCCCTGGAAAATTCGGGAAATATATGGGCAAAACTCTGAGAAATGTATGGAGAAACTCTGGGAATTATATGGGAAAAACGCTGAAACTCTGAGAAATGTATGGAGAAACTCTGGGAATTATATGGGAAAAACGCTGAAAAACTGAGAAATGTATGGAGAAACTCTGGGAATTATATGGGAAAAACGCTGAAAAACTGAGAAATGTATGGAGAAACTCTGGGAATTATATGGGAAAAACGCTGAAAAACTGAGAAATGTATGGAGAAACTCTGGGAATTATATGGGAAAAACGCTGGAAAACTCTGAGAAATGTATGGGAAAAACGCTGGAAAACTCTGAGAAATGTATGGGGATAAACACTGGAAAACTCTGAGAAATGTATGGGGAAAACGCTGGAAAACTCTGAGAAATGTATGGGGAAAACGCTGGAAAACTCAGAAATGTATGGGAAAAACGCTGGAAAACTCTGAGAAATGTACGGGAAAAACGCTGGAAATGTATGGGGAAAAACGCTGGAAAATTTTGGGAAATTGATACTAAAAGTTGTTGAAAGCCTGAGGAGACTGAAGTTGTTTTATTGCATGATTTAATTATAGCACCGGTAGAAGTTTAGCGGAGGCCTGCATTGATGGAGATATTGGAACAGTCAAACGTCTTTTAGAGGAAGGTAGAAATGTCAACGAAATAACGGAGGAGGGAGAAAGCTTGCTTTCATTAGCTTGTTCTTCCGGATTTTTTGAGCTCGCTCAGGTAATTGCAACACCTGAAAGAATTGAGTCCAACACTAGGTCACTATCGTAGAAGTTAGCTTTTCAGTTTCAAGATATTGTTTTTCATTTGTAAATGTTTGTTTTGTTACCAAAGTCAAATTTTGTATTTTAAAAGACCATAATATTTTTGTAAAGAAAAACGTACAAAGAAAGAAACAAAAAATGTTGCAACATAAATTAACCCATTCTGTAGCTTTTGCTGGCGACTCACGCGAATGTGGAAGACAGAGGTCTAAAAGACACGACCCCCTTAATGGAAGCTTCGAGCGCCGGTCACGTGGAAATAGTTCGACTTCTTCTAGCTCACGGAGCCGACGTTAACGCTCAAACGGCTCAAGGTGAACACACGCCAAAACTAACAATATTAATCCACGTTTCTTTTTGAAAAGAAATAATCTCACGGTCCAATCAGCTCCGTCCGATAACTAATCTAAAGAGATGGTTTTTGTTGTTCTTTTAGGCAATACTCCCCTAATGTTTGCATGCGCGGGTGGCTTTAGTGAGATAGTTCATTTATTGCTAGAAGGCGGCGCCAATGTTGAAGATCATAACGAGAACGGCCATACCCCCTTAATGGAAGCCGCGTCCGCCGGACACGTCGAAGTTGCCCGCATTCTAGTTGAACACGGTGTCAGCATAAACACCCATTCTAATGAATTCAAAGAAAGCGCTCTGACACTAGCCTGCTACAAAGGTACGTCCACTCTTTCATTACCTACCTTTGACGGTGCATTTACCATAGTGTGTCAAGTACTTGTCCCCAGTAAAATCATAGTTATATAATTTTGAAAGAATTCGTTTTGTCCGGTATTTTTTTTTTAAGTCATCTGGGTTTATGGGGTCTGCGACAAAGATGGTTTTACACTTAAGAATAAAGTAATGTTTGTAGTGTTGAATTTTAATATTAATATTGTTGGACATCGCAGTCGGAAGGTAAAGAAGTACACTTAAGTACTTACAACTGTAATTTGTTTTGCACGGTATTTTTTTAAGTTATCTGGGTTTATGGGGTCTGCGACAATGATGGTTTTAAATTACGCTTAAGAATAAAGTAATGTTTGTAGTAGTGTTGAATTATTTTAATATCGTTGGACATCGCAGTCGGAAGGTAAAAGAAGTACACTTAAGTACTTAACAACTATATTTTGATCTCTTACCAATTCAAAGGTTTTAATTGTTTTGAATATTTGAATATGATTTGTTTTAAGAATTGTTTGACTAAAAATACAAAGTCTTGACTTTTGAAACTAAATATTATGTGTAAAAGTTTTTTGTTTGATGACCAATGTGTACCCGCGTTTACCATGATCATTTTATGTTTTGCTGGCAAATATTTGCTCAATTACAATCGCGTCAGGTTCTAATTGTAATTAACCCGTCCCCAAAAAATAATTAGGTCATCTAGAAATGGTTCGTTTCCTGTTGGAAGCTGGAGCCGACCAAGAACATAAGACTGACGAAATGCACACGGCCTTGATGGAAGCCTCCATGGATGGACACGTTGAAGTAGCTCGGCTTCTCCTCGATTCGGGGGCGCAAGTCAACATGCCCGCCGATAGTTTCGAGTCCCCTTTGACCTTGGCCGCTTGCGGAGGTCATCTCGAGTTGGCCATGCTCCTTTTAGAACGCGGAGCCAACATTGAAGAGGTCAACGACGAAGGTTATACCCCTTTAATGGAAGCCGCTCGAGAAGGACACGAGGAAATGGTGGCGTTACTTCTAAGTCAAGGCGCCGATATCAACGCCCAAACCGAAGAAACCCAGGAAACCGCCTTAACCCTGGCGTGTTGCGGCGGATTTCTCGAGGTAGCCGACTTCCTAATTAAAGCCGTGGCGGACATAGAGCTTGGCGCCAGTACGCCCTTGATGGAAGCTTCTCAAGAAGGACATCTAGAGTTAGTCAAGTATTTGATTAACGCTGGCGCCAATGTCAACGCGACAACCGCTACCGGAGACACGGCCCTAACCTACGCCTGCGAGAATGGACATACGGATGTTGTGGACATTTTATTGGAAGCCGGAGCCGAGTTGGAGCACGAATCGGAAGGAGGGCGAACGCCTCTGATGAAGGCCGCGCGGGCTGGACATCTTTGTACCGTGCAGTTCTTAATCAGCCGAGGCGCTAACGTCAATAAGATGACCACCAATAATGACCATAATCCTCTCTCATTGGCCTGCGCTGGTGGACATCTGGCTGTTGTCGAGTTACTTTTAGCCCACGGTGCTGATCCTACTCATAAGCTAAAGGTGATTATTACATTCCACTCTCTCTCGCCATTCCTAATCGTATTAGCTGGCCTTATAAAACCGGTTATGCTCATTGTAATTCCTCAGGACAACTCTACAATGTTGATTGAAGCGTCGAAGGGTGGACATACCGCCGTGGTCCAACTCCTATTAGAATACCCCAATAATATCATAACCACGCCTCCACCTTCAGCCGATTTAACCCAGCTTAGTTCACCTGGCCCTGAAAACGAGTCGCCGCGAGTTCCGCCTCACAATGCTCACAGTGATCAAGCCGCTGATAGTGTCAGAGCCGCCAATAAGAACCAATCTTATTTGCAAGTTCTTCCATCCGGAATTCGTAAGTACCCGAGTCATTATTGTTCCTTCTCCCGCCATCATTGTTCAGGGTTCATACAAACCTGCAAAAATCAGGGAAATAAATAGTTGACAAAAACCTCATGGAAAATTCAGGGAAATTTGGAATTTTTAGTAAAGTTCAGAGAAATCAGGGAAATTTGCGTCAAACAGGGGCAAAATGTTCGTAAACAAACCCCCTCCATAGGATTAACATTACACTATTTTTTAGAAGCTCGTAACTCTGTTTCTGCTAGAGATACGGGGATATCCTTTGAGGATGTTATAGTCCAATTTGTCCCCCATCCAACCATACTGAGAACTTAGGGCTCCGACAAACAGGGGCCGAGTCCTTAAGCAAAACGTAAACAAACAAACCCCTCCATAGGAAATGCATTAGACCCAACTTTGCAGCCTCGTAACTCTGGGTCTAGTAGAGATACGGGGATGTCCTTTGAGGATGTTATAGTCCAATTTGTCCCCCATCCAACCATACTAAGAACTTAGGGCTATAACAAACAGGGACCGAGATATTAAGCAAAATGTTCAAAAACATGTCATAAGAATAGCGTCACACCCAACTTTGGAGGCCTATAACTCTGGTTCTACTAGAGATACGGGGATGTCCTTTGAGTATGTTATAGTCCAATTTGTCCCCCATCCAACCATACTAAGAACTTAGGGCTCCGACAAACAGGGGCCGAGTCCTTAAGCAAAACGTAAACAAACAAACCCCTCCATAGGAAATGCATTAGACCCAACTTTGCAGCCTCGTAACTCTGGGTCTAGTAGAGATACGGGGATGTCCTTTGAGGATGTTATAGTCCAATTTGTCCCCCATCCAACCATACTAAGAACTTAGGGCTCCGACAAACAGGGGCCGAGTCCTTAAGCAAAACGTAAACAAACAAACCCCTCCATAGGAAATGCATTAGACCCAACTTTGCAGCCTCGTAACTCTGGGTCTAGTAGAGATACGGGGATGTCCTTTGAGGATGTTATAGTCCAATTTGTCCCCCATCCAACCATACTAAGAACTTAGGGCTCCGACAAACAGGGGCCGAGTCCTTAAGCAAAACGTAAACAAACAAACCCCTCCATAGGAAATGCATTAGACCCAACTTTGCAGCCTCGTAACTCTGGGTCTAGTAGAGATACGGGGATGTCCTTTGAGTATGTTATAGTCCAATTTGTCCCCCATCCAACCATACTAAGAACATAGGGCTACGACAAACAGGGGCCGAGTCCTTAAGCAAAACGTAAACAAACAAACCCCTCCATAGGAAATGCATTAGACCCAACTTTGCAGCCTCGTAACTCTGGGTCTAGTAGAGATACGGGGATGTCCTTTGAGGATGTTATAGTCCAATTTGTCCCCCATCCAACCATACTAAGAACTTAGGGCTCCGACAAACAGGGGCCGAGTCCTTAAGCAAAACGTAAACAAACAAACCCCTCCATAGGAAATGCATTAGACCCAACTTTGCAGCCTCGTAACTCTGGGTCTAGTAGAGATACGGGGATGTCCTTTGAGGATGTTATAGTCCAATTTGTCCCCCATCCAACCATACTAAGAACTTAGGGCTCCGACAAACAGGGGCCGAGTCCTTAAGCAAAACGTAAACAAACAAACCCCTCCATAGGAAATGCATTAGACCCAACTTTGCAGCCTCGTAACTCTGGGTCTAGTAGAGATACGGGGATGTCCTTTGAGGATGTTATAGTCCAATTTGTCCCCCATCCAACCATACTAAGAACTTAGGGCTCCGACAAACAGGGGCCGAGTCCTTAAGCAAAACGTAAACAAACAAACCCCTCCATAGGAAATGCATTAGACCCAACTTTGCAGCCTCGTAACTCTGGGTCTAGTAGAGATACGGGGATGTCCTTTGAGGATGTTATAGTCCAATTTGTCCCCCATCCAACCATACTGAGAACTTAGGGCTCCGACAAACAGGGGCCGAGTCCTTAAGCAAAACGTAAACAAACAAACCCCTCCATAGGAAATGCATTAGACCCAACTTTGCAGCCTCGTAACTCTGGGTCTAGTAGAGATACGGGGATGTCCTTTGAGGATGTTATAGTCCAATTTGTCCCCCATCCAACCATACTAAGAACTTAGGGCTATAACAAACAGGGACCGAGATATTAAGCAAAATGTTCAAAAACATGTCATAAGAATAGCGTCACACCCAACTTTGGAGGCCTATAACTCTGGTTCTACTAGAGATACGGGGATGTCCTTTGAGTATGTTATAGTCCAATTTGTCCCCCATCCAACCATACTAAGAACTTAGGGCTCCGACAAACAGGGGCCGAGTCCTTAAGCAAAACGTAAACAAACAAACCCCTCCATAGGAAATGCATTAGACCCAACTTTGCAGCCTCGTAACTCTGGGTCTAGTAGAGATACGGGGATGTCCTTTGAGGATGTTATAGTCCAATTTGTCCCCCATCCAACCATACTGAGAACTTAGGGCTCCGACAAACAGGGGCCGAGTCCTTAAGCAAAACGTAAACAAACAAACCCCTCCATAGGAAATGCATTAGACCCAACTTTGCAGCCTCGTAACTCTGGGTCTAGTAGAGATACGGGGATGTCCTTTGAGGATGTTATAGTCCAATTTGTCCCCCATCCAACCATACTAAGAACTTAGGGCTATAACAAACAGGGACCGAGATATTAAGCAAAATGTTCAAAAACATGTCATAAGAATAGCGTCACACCCAACTTTGGAGGCCTATAACTCTGGTTCTACTAGAGATACGGGGATGTCCTTTGAGTATGTTATAGTCCAATTTGTCCCCCATCCAACCATACTAAGAACTTAGGGCTCCGACAAACAGGGGCCGAGTCCTTAAGCAAAACGTAAACAAACAAACCCCTCCATAGGAAATGCATTAGACCCAACTTTGCAGCCTCGTAACTCTGGGTCTAGTAGAGATACGGGGATGTCCTTTGAGGATGTTATAGTCCAATTTGTCCCCCATCCAACCATACTAAGAACTTAGGGCTCCGACAAACAGGGGCCTAGTCCTTAAGCAAAACGTAAACAAACAAACCCCTCCATAGGAAATGCATTAGACCCAACTTTGCAGCCTCGTAACTCTGGGTCTAGTAGAGATACGGGGATGTCCTTTGAGGATGTTATAGTCCAATTTGTCCCCCATCCAACCATACTAAGAACTTAGGGCTCCGACAAACAGGGGCCGAGTCCTTAAGCAAAACGTAAACAAACAAACCCCTCCATAGGAAATGCATTAGACCCAACTTTGCAGCCTCGTAACTCTGGGTCTAGTAGAGATACGGGGATGTCCTTTGAGTATGTTATAGTCCAATTTGTCCCCCATCCAACCATACTAAGAACATAGGGCTACGACAAACAGGGGCCGAGTCCTTAAGCAAAACGTAAACAAACAAACCCCTCCATAGGAAATGCATTAGACCCAACTTTGCAGCCTCGTAACTCTGGGTCTAGTAGAGATACGGGGATGTCCTTTGAGGATGTTATAGTCCAATTTGTCCCCCATCCAACCATACTAAGAACTTAGGGCTCCGACAAACAGGGGCCGAGTCCTTAAGCAAAACGTAAACAAACAAACCCCTCCATAGGAAATGCATTAGACCCAACTTTGCAGCCTCGTAACTCTGGGTCTAGTAGAGATACGGGGATGTCCTTTGAGGATGTTATAGTCCAATTTGTCCCCCATCCAACCATACTAAGAACTTAGGGCTCCGACAAACAGGGGCCGAGTCCTTAAGCAAAACGTAAACAAACAAACCCCTCCATAGGAAATGCATTAGACCCAACTTTGCAGCCTCGTAACTCTGGGTCTAGTAGAGATACGGGGATGTCCTTTGAGGATGTTATAGTCCAATTTGTCCCCCATCCAACCATACTAAGAACTTAGGGCTCCGACAAACAGGGGCCGAGTCCTTAAGCAAAACGTAAACAAACAAACCCCTCCATAGGAAATGCATTAGACCCAACTTTGCAGCCTCGTAACTCTGGGTCTAGTAGAGATACGGGGATGTCCTTTGAGGATGTTATAGTCCAATTTGTCCCCCATCCAACCATACTAAGAACTTAGGGCTCCGACAAACAGGGGCCGAGTCCTTAAGCAAAACGTAAACAAACAAACCCCTCCATAGGAAATGCATTAGACCCAACTTTGCAGCCTCGTAACTCTGGGTCTAGTAGAGATACGGGGATGTCCTTTGAGGATGTTATAGTCCAATTTGTCCCCCATCCAACCATACTAAGAACTTAGGGCTCCGACAAACAGGGGCCGAGTCCTTAAGCAAAACGTAAACAAACAAACCCCTCCATAGGAAATGCATTAGACCCAACTTTGCAGCCTCGTAACTCTGGGTCTAGTAGAGATACGGGGATGTCCTTTGAGGATGTTATAGTCCAATTTGTCCCCCATCCAACCATACTAAGAACTTAGGGCTCCGACAAACAGGGGCCGAGTCCTTAAGCAAAACGTAAACAAACAAACCCCTCCATAGGAAATGCATTAGACCCAACTTTGCAGCCTCGTAACTCTGGGTCTAGTAGAGATACGGGGATGTCCTTTGAGGATGTTATAGTCCAATTTGTCCCCCATCCAACCATACTAAGAACTTAGGGCTCCGACAAACAGGGGCCGAGTCCTTAAGCAAAACGTAAACAAACAATCCCCTCCATAGGAAATGCATTAGACCCAACTTTGCAGCCTCGTAACTCTGGGTCTAGTAGAGATACGGGGATGTCCTTTGAGGATGTTATAGTCCAATTTGTCCCCCATCCAACCATACTAAGAACTTAGGGCTCCGACAAACAGGGGCCGAGTCCTTAAGCAAAACGTAAACAAACAAACCCCTCCATAGGAAATGCATTAGACCCAACTTTGCAGCCTCGTAACTCTGGGTCTACTAGAGATACGGGGATGTCCTTTGAGGATGTTATAGTCCAATTTGTCCCCCATCTAACCATACTAAAAGATTTGGGCTACGACAAACAGGGACGGAGTAATTAAGCAAAACGTAAACAAACAACCCCCCTCCATTGGAATAGCATTACACTAAACTTTGGAGGCTCGTATGAACCCTTTGTTCCTTCTCCCGTCATTCTAAGTCAACCCGGATGTCAAAGTACCTAGTCTAAGTGGAACAATTTTAATATTGTACTTAACAGAAAAGCAAAACGAGGACGAGCTCCAGATCCAAGATACGTTTATTGAAGGAAACTCGGCGCCAGATTCCTCTAAACAATCTTCCCAACCCAAACAAACCCCACCGCCGCCACAAGTAGGAGATAGCGGCGGCGGCCAAGTCCCTTATCCGACTTCAAAATCGGGTGATGTCTCGAACATTGTCGCGTCTTCCTCTTCATCGCCGTCTTCTTCCTCTCTGGGAGCTGACGAGTTTATAGATTTCCAAGCTGGCAGTCCGAAAACGAAGATGAACGCCTCCGCTCAAGCCAACCATCACCACATTCAAGCGGAACTCAATGCTCAGAAGAATATTTTTGACAGTTTAACCGGAAATTTAACCATGTTTCTGGGAGCCGATGGTGAAAATGACCCGGAAAAAATGGGAGGAGGAGGCGAAGATAAGCGACAATTGACGCGAGAGTTGCAGTTTCAACATCAGCAACAATTACTCATCGCCCAGCAACAACAACTAGCCGTGGCTTTGAGACAACCGAATAGCCCCCAACAACAGAGACCACCCTTTGAAGGCTCGGCCGTCTCAGTTTTGAAAAAAGGTCCCGGTTCCTCTTCGCCCTCGTCCTCAACGTCTTCGGTAATTTGTAATAAGGAAGAACGCATTCAGAAGAAGATGGAGATACTAGAGGATATTCATCGGACTGAAAGGGAATTGCAGGAACGGAATCATATATTGGATAATCAGCAGCAATTGATGGGTCTGCCGCCGCAACAGCAACAACAACAGCAGCAGCAGCAGCAACATCATCACCATCACCACCACCATCATCATCACCATCACCATATTCAGTGTTTGGCTTCCAGTGGAAATGCCGCTACGAACGCGGCCGCTATTTCCACCGTTACTAGCGCTACCAATAATTTCCAACAGGTAATTAACTAACAAAGATCCTTGTGTCCTTCCTTAGTTCTCTTTGGGGCGGGTATCCGGAGACTTAACCTTCTTTCTTTAATTTGTTTATTCCGAAGGTGATGGCGACGAATCACGCTCAGCAATTACTGTTGAATAATACCGCTCTCCTAGATATTGGTTCTTTGGGAACTTCCCCAGGGACACCTAGTCCTCTATTAGGAGAACTATCCGGGTTATCCAATCACCTAGGAATGAGTTTAAAAACGACTCATCTGGCCGCTTCCACCACTACTGTCCCCGCTTTGCAATCGTACCAGCTTTACCATCCTCAAGCCACTCAGCCTCTACCTATGCCCGTCTCTCCCGCCTCGCCACCGGGACCACCTCCCCAAACCATCGCCCCCGTACCAGTAGGGAACGAGTCCGGTACAGGGAAAAGTGGCGGAAAGGGTTGCAAGCAGTCGGGAAAGCATGGCAAGAATAATAACAATCAAGGAAACAACTCGCAGCAGCAAAAACAACAGCAACAACAAGAGCAGTTGCATCAAAATCTTTTGGTGGGACCTTACCATCCTCATGGTTCGCCTCAACAAGTGGAGGGTGAACAAGGAGGGGACTCTGGATCATCCAAGGTACCCAATGATGGAGAAGAAGTTGAGAAACTCAATATGAGGAACTTGGTCATTTCGGAACAATTGCAGCAACATCTTCAACAGCAACAAGCCCAGCAATTGCATCTTCAACAACAACAACTTCAGGAATTGCAACAACAGCAATCCTTTATCTTCTCCGATATAGCTCCCGGTTTCAATTTGAGGAAGCCAATTCCAGAGTGCTTGGCGGACGCCATCGCGTTAATGCCTGGTGCTTGTAATCCTAATTTGACGACGGAGGGAACGCAGACGACCCATACTTTCCCCATTATCGATCCCGTCTCGGTCAGCCAAGCTTTGATTATGCAGCAACAACATCTGCAGCAACTTCAAAGCAGATTTGCTAAGGGTGAAATGACCAATGAAGGCGGCGGCGTGGCTGAGAAATCCGCCAAAGGCGCTAAGAATAAGAATAGCAAACAACAGTTGGAAATGGCCGTTTCTCAACAAAGTCCGCTTCCATCTCAACAGCAGCAACAACAAGTGCAGTTATTCTCTCCGCAACAATTGGCTAAGTTTCAAGCTTCATCCAGTTGCGATTTGACCAGGGGAAATATTGGTAATATATCCTTTGAGACAGCCGGTGTTTTGGCTTTGAGTGGTATTAACACCACCTATCCGGTCAACCTGACGGTGTCTCCCGCCAACTTGCCAATCTTACCTTCCAGCTGCGGGGGTGTGGCCTTTTCCAGGAGTACTTCCTTGGACGAAGGCTTAATGGTAGCTACCCCGGCTAGGACATTGGATACTTTGGGAGACATGATGGCCGGTTCGGCCAACCAAATACACGGAACGTCTCAAATCGCCACTGCTCAGACCATTTCGACTAGCCATTGCTTAGACGGAAGTATGGTTTCAACCAATATGGGGCTCTCCATGGCAACCTTGCCGCCCGACGCTGGCGCCGTCACTTCCGTGACTTCGGCCATGCCCACCCCTTTTTCAATTCCGTTTCACGCTTTGAATACTGTGGGTATCGCGGCTCAGAACCCGCCGGGAACTGGACTGTTAGTTGGGAATGTTGGCTTTGTCGCTCCTCAAATTCCGCCTCAACCGCAAAATAACCACCACCAACAGCAACAACAACAACAACAACAACAGATTCAGCAAGTCCAACAGCAAAACCACCACCAGCAGCAGCAGCAGCAGATCCAACCGGATCAACAGCAATCTTCTAAGGAGTCTTCGGATTCCGAGCGAGTACCCAACTTTATTCCCTTGAATTTAATGGATCCTCAGTACCCACCCGTCGACTTGAACTCGGAGACTGACAGCAACCACGATACCGCCCTAACTTTGGCTTGCGCGGGAGGACACGAAGAGTTGGTTAACCTTCTATTGTCACACGGCTCTGATATCGAGCATAGGGATAAGAAAGGATTTACCCCCTTGATGTTAGCCGCCACCGCGGGTCACGCTGGCGTCGTTGAGATCCTATTAACCCACGGCGCCGAAATAGAAGCTCAGTCGGAGAGAACTAAAGACACCGCTCTGTCTCTAGCCTGTTCCGGCGGACGATACGAAGTTGTAGATATCTTGCTTCAAAAAACCGCTAACAAAGAGCACCGAAATGTCTCCGACTACACCCCGCTAAGTTTGGCCGCTTCCGGTGGATACGTCAATATCATCAAGTTATTGTTGAGCGCGGGAGCCGAAATCAACTCCCGAACTGGAAGTAAACTCGGAATATCTCCCTTAATGTTGGCAGCTATGAATGGGCACACTGCCGCTGTCAAGTTGCTCTTGGATATGGGCAGCGATATCAACGCCCAAATCGAGACCAATCGAAATACGGCCTTGACCTTGGCTTGCTTTCAAGGGAGACACGAGGTCGTTAGTCTCTTATTGGATCGGAAGGCTAACGTCGAACACAGAGCCAAAACTGGATTGACGCCACTTATGGAAGCCGCCTCCGGAGGTTACGTCGAAGTTGGTAGAGTTCTGCTCGATAAGGGAGCCGACGTTAACGCCCCTCCCGTACCATCGTCCAGGGACACGGCTTTGACCATCGCGTCGGACAAAGGCCATTACAGATTCGTGGAACTATTATTGACCAAGTAAGATTATAATCTTTTAAAGTCTTTCCTTTTCAGCCATCTTACGTATTGGGCTTTAATTGCAGAGGGGCTTCGGTAGATGTTAAAAATAAGAAAGGTAACTCTCCATTATGGCTAGCCGCGAATGGCGGTCACTTGGACGTAGTTCAACTACTAGTTAATTCCGGAGCTGATATTGATAGCCAAGACAATCGTAAAATATCGTGTTTGATGGCCGCTTTTCGTCGAGGACACGCGAAGGTCGTTAAGTACATGGTAAAACACGTCACTCAGTTTCCATCCGACCAAGAGATGACGCGTTACATCGCCACCATCAGCGATAAAGAATTACTAAAGAAATGCCACCAATGCACCGAAGTCTTGAGACTGGCTAAAGAAAGACAAGCCGTCGAAGCTAACAAGAACGCCAGCATCCTACTGGAGGAATTGGACATGGAGAAGTCGCGCGAAGAAAGTCGTCGAGCCGCGGCCGCGCGGAGACGCGAGAGGAAACGCAAAAAGAAGAAGGAACGCCAAGAGCAATTGCGCGCCGCTAAGGAAGCCGCGGGTGGAGATAAAAAGTCGGGGGATAACCACGCGGGTAACCAAAGCAGTCCGTCTGAGGAGGAAGACACGGAAGACGAAGATGAAGATATGTACGACGATGATGAAAAGGAAGAAAAAGACAACTGCGCTAATAAGAAGATCATCGCTCTCAAAAATCTTAATAATAAGGAACCAGTCAATAAGAATGCCAACAATAATAACTCTAGCGCCTACAGTCTACCAGTATCATCCCCCTCCGTTAGTGTCGTGACGTCAACGACCAACACTACTACTACTACTACGACAAACGTCACCACCCAAAGCCAAGGAGCGTCGCAGCAATCGCAACAAAGCAAGCAAAAGAATAAAATTGTTAATCACGTAGATAAAGTCGAGAAAGTCTCTCCCGAGGTTAGTAAAGCCGAGCCCAAGAAGACGGACAATAAGTCCCCTTCCGATAAACCAAATCTCAATAAAGTTACTGGTACCGGTGTGTCCGTTATTATCCCAAATCCGAGTTTCGTCGACGACAAGAAGAGTAAGGAGAAACCCAATGTGAAAGATAAGAAACCAGTTAAAAACGCGCTTCATAAAGCGACTAACGCCGCTTCCACAAAGGTTGAGTCTAATAATATAACGAGTAATTCAAGTATCTCTCCCGCCACCGCCACATCCGCCTCAACATCAATTACCACCAGTAATAACCAGAAAGATGATAACCATCGAAATAATAACAATGCAAATACCAATAAGAGTAAACAACAGCAGCAACAACAAACGACTAATAAGCCAGAGATATCGGTGGTATCTTCCCCAACCATCACGTCGACAACAACGACGGTTTCCAGTGCCCCGGTGCATTCTTCGATGGTACCCGTCTTGATACCAACCTGGTCGCCATCTTCGACCGCCTCTCTTTCCCACTTCAGTCCAATTTCGTTTCAACCACCCAAAGTGGCTCTTCAACGGACCAATCCCAAGAGCGGCGGCGGTGGTCAGAAAACTGGTGGACTTAATACTGGCTGTAACGCGAAGAATGATAAAGTTAAAGACGACAAGACTGATAAACTCGCGGCCAACTTGTAAGTACTTTTTTTTCTTTAACTTATAGGTGGGTGGAATAGACTTAGGGTTGGGTTCTGGCGTTGATAGTCTTTAGTCTCTGGCGGCGCGAATGCTTCTACTCTTCTCTATCGTTTGTTCTGTGAGGCGCTCTTATTCTTTCTAGGAGCGGTCTAACTAACTCTTTCCACGGCCTTGACCTGGACTCTCCGTCCAACTATGTTTCGGCCAATTCTTCCTCTTTACAAGCTCTAAAAAATCCAGTCACCACTTTTGTTGCTTCCAGGAAAAATCAAAAAAGGGAAGAAGGATGGAAGGAAGTCGTTCGAAGGTTAGTTGTCATGTGTCATGTGTCAATCTAGGCCTACTAATAGTATTTCCAAGCGGGATTCGGTTTAGTCTTCAACGTGAGATTGTAATTCTATTTACAGAAAACAAACTACGTCGCGAGCGGAAATCGCGTACCTGAACGCTCCCAGAAAGGTTTGCGTCCCGGCCAACGCCATTAGTCGAGTAATTGGACGCGGTGGCTGCAACATCAATACCATTCGCGAGGTTTCTGGCGCTAATATCGAGGTTGAGAAACAGAAAGGGCAGGGAGATCGAAACGTCATCATCCGAGGTAATTTGGAGGCGACGAGACAAGCTCATCAATTGATAACTAACCTAATCAAAGAACCCGATAATGAGATTGAAGAGTTGTTAGCCAAGTCTGGCATTACGCGATCGGAACCAGTTGGCGGCAAGGAGAGTGGCGGCGGCGTTTCGCGTACCTCTAGTAAACTAACCAGTAGCGCTTCCGCTACCCAATTAGGCTCCTCATCTTCCTCTTCTAAGATATCGGCTTCGCCTCGTTCCATTTTGCCAGTTAAAGCCTTGGCCTCCAATAAAGCGTTTATGCCAATTCCTAGCCTTCCCGTTACGGCGGCGCCACCTTTCTCTCAAATGATACCTCTTACTATTAATAACCTGGCGGCGGCGGCGGCGCCGCATCACCCGGGATCCGATGCCCACGCGTCTTTAGCTCCTTTCTCGCGCAACACCCAACTAATTCGGCATTCGAGTAGCGATCTACCTCCTAAACACGAGGATCAGATAAGCGATAAGCATCCTTTTCCAGGAAATAGAAACGCCATTGTTAGTGGTAAGCAGAGTAAATCGTCCCAATCCAATAACACCACGAGTACTAAAACTACAGTATCCTACACCATGGCGGTTATAGCTCCTGGGAAATCAACCAAAACCGTAGCCGCCGTTAGCTCCGCCTTGGGTGGTGGTAGTCGACTTGTTTCCAGCGAACAAGAAGCTACCGGTGGTAAGAATAACCAGGATCAACTACATCCTATCGCTAAGAGTAGTTCCACACCGTCTGTTCTACCTTCGAATAATTCCGCCATCGGTAAGCATTCTGGTAACTCGCCCGGACAAAATCAGTACGGCTCCGATTCCTCGGATACCGTCGTACCAATTGGTTCAATAACGGGATCGGCCTTCCCCAAACAAGCCTCGCATCAACAGCAACAATCGTCTCAACAACCGTCATCCGGATCTTCGAATAAGTCGATTCAAGATCATTCGAACGTCGGCAATGTGGCCACGCCCGAATATTCTCCGTTTAACAATATCTTCAGTAAAGTAGCTCAACCGAGTGTCTGGGGACAAAAAGATTCGAAGGAAACCAAGCCGAATTTCGCTAGCGTAGCCGCGGTGGGCGTCACTTCGGTGGCTTCTAGTTTTCAAAATTCAAATACGTCACAGAGCTCTTATTCCCTATCGTCTTCACCCAGTTCCGAAGCTAATCACCTTCTAACCGCCGCTAAAGCTCCCGGTTATCGAGGTAACCTGTCGGTAGCCGTCTGTACGTGCAGCGTCACCACCAGGCACTCTGGAAATACGATAGCCAATACCAGTTTCGTGCATATTACCAGCGAAACGGCTTCCGTTATCGGTTCAGTCACCTCTCTGTCGCCGAATCACAACTCTAATAACGTCACGTCGCGACAGGATAACTCCAATAACAACGAGAAGTATAACGTGGGAGGTTACGAAGATAGGTCTTTGGCCGAGATGAAATCTCACCAAGAGATTGTGGCGGCCAGACTAGCGGAGAAACATTACGGTTCTTCTCAAGATGGTCAGATGCATTCCGGGTCGACTCAGGGTGTGGGACAATCGTCGCAACAGCAACAGAACCATCAAAATTTCCTGTCAAAAAGCTACAACGCGGCCAACATGAAACAACAAGAAATGTTGCATCACTACTTGCAGCAGTTTCATCAACAGAACAACAATCAACAACAACAACAAGACAACGCCGATAATGGTTCCGGAAACAACCCGAATGACGGTGGAAATGGTTCATCAGGAATGCCCGTTGTTCAAAGCAACTTGAACCCGAATGCGCCTGACTTTTCGAGTAGAGCGCCAGTTATGATGGGAATGAGAATGAGACACAGTCCTCTATCGACTCCTAATCCTACGCAACAGGTTCCTCAACACAATAGACTACCGAACCCATCTCAACCTTTCTTGGACGCGGCTGGCAACAATTTCCGACCCAGCAATTCCGCCGTGAACTTGCCATTCCCGCAACTCGGCGGAATGGTTCAACCTCCGGCAACCCAAAACCTGGCGAATTTCCTGTATCCTCACCCGTTTCCTCCACCACCACCGCCGCCTCCCAATGGGCCTCAACAAGCTCAACAACCGACCCATCAACCTAACGAGTTCCCGATAGCTCCGGCTGGAGCCATTGGACCTAATTTACCACCTACCTTGGGAGGAATGAACGTTCCGCATCCCATGGCTGAAGCTCATATGAGATTCACCAATTACTTGGGCAACTATCAACAGCAGTTGCACAATATGGTTCAAAACAATATCGGAAATATGGAGGCGGCGGCCGGGAGCGGTAACTTTGTTCAAGGAGAAGACTTTGTATCTAGAAGCGGCCATCAAAATAGTCCCCAAATGAATGCCAATAGAGGTAAGTCCGCGAGGCACTTATCTTCGCCTAGCTTTGATTTTAAGGGTTTTACTGAGGTTTTAATGACTTAGACGACAATCCAGCTACCGTCTCCAACACTTCCTCGAGCGGTGCTCGACCTTACGGTATGGGAGGAGGACTCGAACAAGGGGGAATGAATGAAGACGACAAGAAACTACCCCGGCCTATTGGGACCGAGAGAGCCCTGAAGAAAGCGCCAATGAATAATATGGGTGAAGGACCCGGACTATGGTCTTATAACACCATGGGAACGTCTCGTAAGTACTTTAAACCTTTCTTTATCAACGTACGCGAGACGGTACCGTCCGTTTTACTTAAGTTTCGCGATCTTTTTTGGTAAGATATGAAATCAGCTGGTGAATGGGGAAACGCTTCTCACCCAAATCATACGGGACACATGGGGGGACATTCTGGATTAGGATTAGGAGGACCTCAACAAATGGGACACGGAGAATTAATGCCGCAATTAATGTCTAACAATGTCGGAAGTAATTTCATTCGAGAGGGATGCGATATGCACGTAAGTGTTAAGTTATTTCTCTTAATTGGTTTATCGGACTTTAAGAGCGTTCTTCGGTGGTTAATGGCCAATGTTTGTCCTCCCTTTTTGTTAAGTTCCTTTCGGGTTCGTCTACGGGTGGAAATGTCCCTAATTTCATGAATGGAATGTTACCCCATCAAATTCCTCCGCACATGTATTCGGCAAGTGGATCAAATAGCAACGCGAGCTCGGGTGGCGCTCATCAGTTAGTGGGTAACAATAGTGGTGGCGGCGGGGCGGAAGGTGGTGGTGGTGGCGTGGGCGGCGCCAACGATGTTTGGAGTCGTGCGTCAATGAAATCGGCTATAGGGGAAGTGCCACCTCCTCCGCCACCCGGTTCCGATAGAATGGTTCGTAAATATCATCTCGACGCGAATAATTCAGGTTTCATGACTTTAAATTAAAATTAGAAAAATTAAATTTTTAGTCGTGGACATCTTGGAACCCCCGCCAATCATGATGACCACTGTGATTTATAGTAAAAAAAAACAAAAAAAACCTTAAAAAACAATAAGGCTCCTTAATATTATATAAAAATAAAAAACAATATGACAAACATGGCCCCTATTGTATCCTTGGGTCCCTTATCCCTTTTTCAACACGGATTAAATTTAATATGAGGAAAAAAAAATATTACAAACAAACAAACAAACTTTAAACACGAAAAAACAAAAAACAAAAACAAAAATGTTTTAAAAAAATTTCTTTTCCAGTTGTTTTTTTTTTTTTTCAAATTTTTTTTTTTATTATTTTTCGTTTGCATCTCATCTTGAGATGAAATTTTTTGATTGCAAAAAAATATAATGTAGATTGCTTTATAAAGGCTTTACTCGCAAACAAACAAACAAACAAACAAAACATGTTATGTAAAAGAGGTTAAAAAAAAAAGAAAAAAAACATTTGTAGTAAAATAAAACCAACTTTTTGTCATCATATATATAATAATATAGGCCTATGGATTACTTCAACTTGGGATATTGAAACGGAGATAAAATATTATTAACGATGTAATAGCGTTGTTTTGGGCGACAAAAATATGGCCGCCGATCGCTCTGGCGAAGGAAAGGAAATGGAATGGAATGGAGTTGTAATGAAAGAGTATACAGTTGACATAATAATGAATTCTTCATTTCGAAAGAAAGAAAGTAAAGTAAAGTAAAGTAAAAAAAGATGAAATACAAATTTAAGCGAAAAAAAAAAAAAAAAGAACCCCCCAATTTTTCTTCCCCAGTTATATATATTTCCTGTTTTTTTCTAAAATTTATGACTATGCTAATAAATACTTCAACATAATTTCTGATATTCAGGTTTAGTTAATTAACAAATTAAGTTTTTATTAAATTAACTCGACTATAATGTAATTTTTCTTTAGGTATTCCGATATTAACGACCTGTTTTTTCTTCCTTCAACCTAGGAGGATAAAGGTAACGGTTTTTTACTCTTTCCACAGCCCACTCGATCACGCAAGTTGCACGCCCGATAAAATTTAAAAATATCTACACGTGCAGTGAACACGTGGCGGCGTTGCTTCAAAGGCCTAAGCTAGCGTGAAAAACCCGCTATATTTTGAATTGGTGACGTGATGCGCGTAACCAATGTAACTAGGTGCGCGTGCGCGAATCTCAAATCGGAGAGGCCGAAAGCTAGCTGAGCTCTAAGAACGGCCAGTAGAAGATTCCCTCACCCCCCCCCCCTAGCTTCAACAACTTTTCGGCACGTCTCTAAAATTATTATTTATTAATTTTTCGTAGATTGAAGGTATCGTTCACCAAAAAGGTATGCCTAATTATAATAATTCCTAAAATATTTAGTTTTCGCCTAATTACATCACGTCTTTCAACGTTTACGTAGAACAAAAACCGTTTACTTCCGCTAGGGCGCCTCCATACCTTTTTTCGGCTGCGACGGAAGCACAGTCACTATGACGACTTTAGTCTTCCTTCCGGTAGCTCTACGCGCTGCCCGACCGTTATTACGTTACGCGGTACGAGGCTTAATCGGGTTACATCAAGCGTGAAATCATGGCAAATGTAAGAAATAATGTAATCGTATTTTATTTTAGGAAATATATTATACAATTTAAAGTTAATTATGATTTTTTTCGTAGGAAAATGTGAATGGCGAAATATCAATGGCACATTCAAGCTGAGTAATTAGCGGTAACCGTATACCCGGCCGGCTTCTTCAAGTTCAAAGTTCGAACAAGTTGACCGAGGCTTAGGAGTAAGAAACGATGGAATTAAATTGTATCGGTGTCGACCGCGTGGTAAAAACCGTTACCATATACCCGTCCGGGCCGGCTTCTTCAAGTTCAAAGTTCGAACAAGTTGACCGAGGCTTAGGAGTAAGGAACGCTGCTGGAATGGAATTGTATCTATGACGACTGCCTGGTAAATCGTTCTTCATCACGCATCTAGAAACATCCAAGGTAAGAAATAATTAATTCTTTATTTTATCTTTGCAAAACTATCGCGATTTGTAAGTTTATTAATAGAGATAGTGATTTACGAGCACCCTACGGCAAAAGACCATAAATCAAGCCTTAGTCTTTCTTCATTATTTTAAAATCCGGCAATTACATTTAATAATAAGATAGTGATACTTAATGACCAATTAAATTTTCACTAAGAGAAATTAGTCTTCGACGAAATTAAGTAGGTAAGGAAAATTGGGCGTAGGAATAAAAAAATAGGCTGGTGTTAGAGTGTTGGTTAAAGAATGAGCGCGTGTACGGTTTCTATTCCTTAAGCAATCTTCTTTGATTCGATTAGTACCTGGCCGAGGGACATCGTCTTAAAAAGTATCTAAGGACTAAACAGCGGTGTATTTTGTCTTCGGTAGATATTCGTTAATTCGGCCACCCTTTGCCAATTACGCTAAGATGTTATCAACCCCCATATACTAGTAGACCACCCGTAGCGAATTTCTCCCCAACCGGCTGCTTACATTACACGAATTTGGTTGGTGTCCTTCCGCGCGCCATCCCCCCTACGCCCTTAGGGTTCGCGTAAGGGTCAACGACTCACTCGCCAAGGTTCTTAAAACAATGCTAAAAAAAAGAGGATCCCTCTCGGTGGTCAAGCAAATGATACACGCTGTATAAAACACCTATGGTCTTAGAAAGATTCCGATAACCACGGGGAACCTCAAATATTTGAACAACAAAGTTACCCCCCCCCCACCCCCAGCTACCATGCCGTTATAGTTAATTTAATCTTAACTAAAGTAATTAACAACTATAAGTATGACGAAGAAAGAAATTATAAGTCTCTCTGGGTTAAACTTAAAACAGTTTGTCAAGGTCATGATTACGTTTATTTTGAACAACCAGTTTGGAACTTTGAATAAAACTTAAACGTAATCATGACCTTGATGGAAGGTTGAAGGTCAGTAAAAGCAACGTCGGACGTTTGAATCGTCTATATATGATACCGTTAAAGATACATAAACCACGTGATGCACTAACGAGTAGATATTAACGATTCTGGTGCATCAAGGTCATTCTAAGGTTAATTCATCACTTTTTTATAAATAACTCTGGCATGAATGACGTAAAAAATTATGATCTGTGTTGTTAAGAATTCCTAGAAACTTGAATTAACGTACGGTAAGGTTTCCTAGCGTAATTAATTAATTTTAAGCCTCGCTCCCGTTAATGCTTATTTAGGGGTTTGTTTGCCCCTGTTATTAGTTGTCTACCAACCGACCAACGAACGTCAATTATTTTTTTTTTATATACTAGCTCTGATCTAATTAATTTCCCTTTTGCAAGATATAAACGTCAAATTAATTAAATATCAATTGGATGAGGAGAAACCCCTCAAGGACCGTAACTAACTCAAATGAGACGCGCCTCATTTAATTCCAAATTATTAAAGTGATACTTAAACGCTACAACCAAAACCAAGTCTTTCAAATCGGTGTTTAAAGAAAATTACAGTCAACTTTATTTCATATTTTTCCAAAAGAAATAAAACTCACGAATTTTTTATTTAATTGTAGTTTTAGGTCTTTTAAGTACGCCTTTAGACTGCACCAATAATTTGTTCGGTTTTTCTATATTAGATATAAATTAGCTACAAATATTAACGCGTTTTGTTTAATAAGAAGCCAGTTTAATATCGTGGCGAATTCTATAGATTATTTAATATAGAATATATCTTTTAAAAAATTACTAAATGTTTTTTGTAAAATTAGTTGTCAAAATTGGGGTGTTTTCTAATCAAGCTATAGGCGTAGGCGTTACCCCGTATATGGGTCCTCTGTGTTTAGGGTTTTGCTAATTTAAAAATGTCATAATGTCTTTAACATTACTGACAGATTTGTAATAATTTTACTCCCAACTTTATTGGGCCTACTCCCATTAAAAAATTCCCAGAAAATGAAGTCACCCCCTCGCTAGGTATCTTGAAATTAGCAAATACCTTTAATTACTCCCGCTCTGTTGATCCAAGTTTTTGGTATACCAAATCCAATACAACATTCTATTATTTTTACAAAGTTGAAGCGGTTTTAGAGCGCGCCGATCTTGCGATTTCTTTCAATCTGATCTTAGATACTCTGATATTAAAAATAGAAATATTTATTCCACCATCTCTCTTTACAAATGCGCTTTTCTACGCTCGACTTCTTGACCAAGGCAAGATGCACGGGGTCTAGAAGCTAGTGAGTTTTAAAGTATGCAGTAAAAAAAAAAAGAAAGTAAACTTCTTTTTTGAATGGAATTCGAAATCACTTTGCTAAGCGCATTCTTCGGAATTGCTTTGCTGGGCTTTTGTTATTCAAAAATTGAAAAAACGTATCTAGCAGACAGTGCCGGCCAAACACTATTTTGAATTCGTCTTCATAAGTTAATGTTCCATAAGTATAGAGTGTGTCGGTAGAGAGGGGAGTATCCCTCCCTCTATGCGCGCTTTTGTAAGAGGCGATACTGTACGCGCCTGGTAGGGGGGATGACACTGACCAAGGGATAGAAGGGTATGACGTTTGCATACGTAGAACTGACATTACTCTATTGGCCTAGAGTATATCCCCCCCCCCAAGGCTTCTCAGGTTGTGTCAGGCAAGTTAGTCAAGTACTGATACAAATTGAAAGCGTTTAGCAAGAACCGACTATGACGTTTCATAACCAACTCAGTGTCAAACTTATGGAACATGACCTTATTATATGGAAGTAGGATGGATAGAAATAGCTAGTCCAGTATTTTTTGTTTCGCTTTAAATGAATTCTTTTGTAACTTTGAGAGCTGGAATAATTGATTTTTCTACTTTTTTATTTATTTTTTTGTTTAAATCTAGATTTTGAGGGACGGTTGAGTGATCTTAGAGTTATTGTTCTCAATGTACAGTATTACTAGTGTGTAACTTTTTTAACACTTACGTCTGCACTAGCTATGATTGAAAAGAATCCTCGTTGTTGTTTTTCAAAGAACTTAGGAAGGCATAGTATAGTTTAAAATAATTAAGCGGAATTTATTTTTAACTCCGCTACATTCATTTTAGTTTCCTGATTCGAATAATATTATGTTTAATTGAATGGAACCAACGTCTTTAATCGAAGGACTAATTCCTCGTCCGCACCATCATTCGTAATTTCATTTCAAATGGTTTACCCACAATGTCTTTTAGCATAAGTTTATCATGCCTCTAAGTAGAGATATGGATGGCTGCTACTTCTATGGTAATAGTGTTTGTCTGGCTCCCTTTAATGAAACCCTATACTCTCTCCGTATCATTTATCACCTCAACTTCAATACAAGTTTCTCTCTTCGGATCTTAGCGCTATACGAGTTCTGACGTCACAGTAGCCCGCGGAAGATGCCCGGTTGTAACCCATATTTGTGTACTTAGAGGCATGATAAACTTATGCTTTTAGCTATTCGTATTTTTGGCGCTAGTTTATGTTAGACTAATTTCTTAGTTTAAAGATGTCGCCACTATTTCGCCATTAAAGATATTTAAACCTATATAAAACTGGTAGTGTCTGCAGGGTACAGCGCAAACTCCACTCAAGATAGTAGAGCCAAGGTCTTAGACTCACTCGAGTGGCCTGTCATGTTTCGAGTAGGGTAGTCTGGATAATACTCCATCAAATCGGATGGATCTAATCGGGTGGGGATTCTCGTGTATTTAAAAATCAAAACCCATTGCTTGTTTTATTCCTCGCGTTTATACCACCACGGTGTAGGCTTAAAACCCACGCCTTTGGTTGGTTGGTTTTACTTAAATCTGGCCCTTGGTCGGACACTGCATGTTAAACCGATCAATCAAGGTCTTCAGCACGTTTTACGATAGCGATCTTCAACTTGTCACGTCGGACCCCCTTTCTTCTTTCTTTCGCTTTTTCTTTGCCAAATTACATCCTGGTCACTACTCAAATAGCCGCAAATTGTTATTTACGATCGTTAGAAACGTTTTAAATGTACAACGCGCTTGATTGATTAACCCTTCGCTTTGACCAGCTAAAATCTTTTCTAATTTTTGTAGGTGGAACTCATTATTATTCATAAAATCTCTTCTATCAGAGGCAAATAGTAGTAATAGGAAGTGAGACGCGCGGTTTAGAAGTCTAGCCAAGGAAATAAGTGCAAGGGAAACGGCTCAGACCTCGAGCTCGGGTTTTGGGGTGAGAAAAAGGGATAACCTGATTGGCTTGATTTTGCCATGCGCAGAACCCGTTTTACCCCAAGAATTAGACTCTAAACCAATCAGAAAAATAAGAGATTTATTTTCGTCGCTCAACGATAGATGGTACTACAGTCAAATTTGTTAGTCACGTGATCCTATCCTTTAGTTGGAGACTAGACCAAGCCTACTTGTTTATTTGTTGGTTGGGTCAGATCTGTACTCAAAGAAATCTCCAACCAAGAATCCAAACATAATTTAACACTCCTGTTGCTCAAACGCCGAAGTATTTCCGTAGCTGGCAACGTGTATTTACATTTAATTTTAATATCTATGGCGTGTTTTTAGTGTAAGAACCACGTTCAGCCTAACTGAATTAAAACCGAGTACGCGAAACGTTTCTATCATATTGATAGCTCGGGTTAACCCTTTTATTTTTTCACCCCAATACGATAACAGACCCCACAAATTCTTTCAGAGCTTTTAAATATTAAGAAAAATGCTTTAGTCCTAGGCTAGACCTAGACTGAACTAAAATGTCTATGATTGGGATAAAAATTCGATCTAATATCAAAAAATATATAAAAGTGAAATAGAAAAAAATAAATGTTCGAACATCACGTAAACTAACCATTTATCTTAGCGAGAGTTCCTCATCCGAAGCTGCGGGATCGAGTTTACTGTTCAAAAATTTATTCCTGAAAAATATAGGTTTTTTAACAGTAAAAAAATGTTGTAAAATTGAATTCTGAGCTCCCTGAGAAAGATCCAATAAAAAATAATAATAATTCCCAAAGTTGGTATGTTAAGTATGAAAGGGGTATATCAAGAAAGGTTATAGCTTTGACCTACGATAATGGAACTATGTCTCTACCAAGTATAGGAAGTGTCATACTTATTGAAGGAACATATCACTTATAAACTTATGCTTTTATTTTACACGGAATACCGACCTAATGTGTCACACTATTGAATGTTTATCACTTTCCAAACCATTTAAGTTAAGTAACGATGGTTAATATTCATTAATAAAAGTCCTTCTATTATTATCTTATTCCGATAAAAATCTGCGTATAAATTTTCTATTGTTGAGTATCCGAGAATTGGGTTTCCCTTTCAAACTATATAAACTTGACCTCAACTTCCTGGTTTCGATCAAAATACAGGAAGAAAGTCATCAGTCATGTAAGCCTTTTCAAACCGTGACCCCTCCACCCCCTCCTGACATTTGACCCCCATACTCTAGGAAAATAAACAGCTAGATTACAAATTTTACCATTTCAGGCAAATATAACCATAACCTTCCCAATCAGAGTATGTTTGTTATTTAGCAATTAACTTTCATGTTAATTGAATCTCAATTTTGTCGGCAGTGCACTGTGAGGTTTTTGTATCGACAAATATAAACCCTAAGTTTTCCCGTCCTCTATAGTGTTTATAAGGTCCATGGTTTTTGTTCCTAACTTATTGTCTATTAACAAAACATGGAATTTTTAATTTTCGTTAGAGCTAGAAATGTAATTGCTCTTTGAAATTATCAAAAGGTTGTTTTATTTGTTACTACATCCAATTTTGTTTAAATGCCTTACTAAAGAGAAGTCAAACCCCTTAATTTCTATAACATGAAAGAGTAGCGGCCGCCCATGTCCAAAGAACCCGTGCACAATTAATCATAAACTACCCTTTAAAAAGGCTTAGCAGTCTAAATTGAAATTATATTTATATGTGAAGAGGGTTGCCTGGTTTTTGGCAAAAATTTTATCTCAAGATCGTCTTAGCCGGTGGTACGTCTACCAAGTTCTCTTCAAACTCGAGTTAACTCTCCGGTCCTATATAGAAAAATTAATTACGTTTTGACCTTTTAACCCACGACGGTATATTAAGCGAAAAATAAGTAATTTTAATTTTTTCCGTCTCTATATATACGCCACCCTGAATTCTAAATTATATAAGTTTTTTTTTTGACAGAAAAGCTGTCTTTTCAATCTTAGTAAACAGCGTAAGTACTTAGCCATTAGGGGACTTGGCGTATGTGGTTTGGGACATTCATTACGCGTAACATATCTTTATAATTGTGAAAATAATTTGCATTGTCGCGCCTTAACCAATTATTGCATTTAGCATAAGTTCATAAGATATGTTCCATCCATAAGTTTGTTAATCTCTGGTTACAAACTGAAGCTTGTCATGAAGTGAATGAGGTAGGTCATAGATTCAGGGTAAAGCGACGCCTGGTGATTGGGGGCTTAGTAACGCAGGCTAAATAGTAAGATGGAAGTCTGCAAAATTAACCACCGAGTGTAGCCAATCAATTCTCGCTTGTAATTCTGAAACTATCTCTCATTACGAAGTATACGTAGTGACGTAATACTGGAATGGTCGACTTCTGTCGTAGAATTGTTTTCACTTAAATTAACCATTTTTCAAGGAGCTATTACGAAACTATTGGATGCATGCACGTGCAATGAAAAAAATATATAATCGAGATTTTTTTTAATATATTTTCTTTGGGTTAAAAACCGGTAATTTGTAAATCTACCGCCATATTTTAGACTAAGGTTTGGCGATAAGACGGAGGAGAGTTGATAATACAACGTTCACTTTTTCAAAGTAACCACCACCAAAATGATCGTTCACCCCGCGAGACGAAAGCTTATATCCGTCAGGTATTTTTATATCAAAGTAAACATTGATCTTAAAAGGAAATCTATACGTTGACGTTTCTCGGATTGATTAATCGAGTTCTCAAGCTTTGATTAAATTCAAGTTTCTCAACTTGTAGAACCGAGATCCATAAAAAAAGGCAGTCGTGTTCGCCGCCAATAGATGAAGAGTTCCATAGTTTACAATTTTATAATTATTTTCAGTTAAAAACATGCGTTGTTACGAGACGACGTTGTGTGTTTTTCCAAAAATAATCTTCCGTTAAGCCTAACCCTAACTCTTTATTTTCTTTTTAAACTTTGAAAAAAGAAATCACAAAAACGTTCGCCCATCATTATTCACCTCAAAATTAGCCTTCAATTCCGCGGTAAACCAACAATCTAGGGTTGATGTTTCGTTTTCTTTTGCTTAAAAAACATTTGTAACCAAGCTCATTTAAGCGTCTATTACTATACTAAAGTATTTCGCCCAAAAACGTACTACTACGTTGTCTATATAAGATCTGGTTCTTTTTTTTCTTCTATATTTAGTGATAGCTATAATTTTTATCAATTTTAAGCAACTCAACCACGTTTCTTCTCTCTTTTTGAAAATATAAAAAAAGAGAAATGTCAGATCCGCCTTTAATCAATTTCCGTTCTCGGTTCAACCCTCTCTCTGATTTCGAACTCCTGATTTCAGACTGTGTTTGCCATTACTAACTAAGGTACTTAGAACTTGGAGGTCTCCCCAACTCCGATGAGGACTTATTCTTTATAGCAAAGTCATTCTGGAAGGCGTTTAAACTAAAAGATCTTCTTCAAAATCGTGAGCCTTTCATTTCTTAAATCGGAAATAAATAACTTTTCAATTTCGTAGAAATGATATCGTTTATTAAATAATAGTTGTTATTTTCCCCCCGTTTTTTGAAAATGTATCTTGCCAACGCTGACTTGGCTAATATTGAGTTTCTACTCGCTTTAGTTAAAATCTCATCTAAGGGAGTTTAAATTATGAAATTGATCTAAAACAGTAGACGAAAACGTGTAGCGCGTGCCTTTAATTTTTGGCGCGAGAAAAATCACGTGTATTTTTAAATTTTTCATATTCAAATTAGGCTTAACATAAATTAGGCTTAACTCGTAGGTAATTGAGAAAGTTAACGAATTTGAAGCGCGAGAACTTCACGTTCACGTTCGCGTACACGAATACGTTTTAAGGTTATTTCTTAAAGGCTAATTTCACCCCTTTGGTTGGCGCGACGGCTCAACTGAATGGTCCAAACCGGCGGCGCCTTGATCGAAGTAAATTAGATTGTAATTTGCTAAGACTCGGAGAAACTTTTCTTTAACCCTTGTTCAATTTAGTTGATGAGTTTTAAAATTAGGCTTAGTGATTTCCTTCTCCCCTTACATCGCGGTTCGCGTTTTAACGCCTCGATTAACGTTCATTTGAAATTGGAATTTCTCATCTTATTTTAATTGGATACTGATATTAACGTATGCCAAACACGTTCGACCCTTTTAACGAGAAAGGTCAAATCTGGTCAAATTAGTACTCTGATCGTTTCAAACCCCTTTCCTTTATTTTTCCCACGTCTTAATTTACGTCACTATAACTTAGAATCGTGAAAGGACATGGGGGTAAAAGTACTGGCAGTTTGTTATCGTAATTATTTGATTAAATGGTAAGCAAACTCCCCGTCAATATAAGACTCCATGGGTCTAGAAGACAGCAACCTAAGCTAAATTTTACCCTGGTTATATAATCGTGAACTTTAACCTAACCTTGCCTTTCCTGATCTATCATTAACACACCATGAACACTACGAAGATCAGGTTGCAGTCTTATCCCCGAAAATAGACACTATAGAGAAAACTGTGTGTCAATCTCTATAATATTTGAAATAGGTGCTTTAACCATTTCTTCAAATAAGCCTGGTTTTCGTTTCAGATTTTCTAATTATATTACATGCCTCGTTAAATATACGTATGGTAGGGTTCCCACCTGGTCGAATTAATGTTTTAGCGGGGACAAGTTGATCAATACTAAATTCTCCTCATAGCAGCGGAAACTCGTAATGGACTAGCAAAACTTTAATCATTATTATACCGGGCGGGCCATTTAACGATTTTTTACCTCTCCGTGTGACGTAGTCCAGGAGAGGTTCTGTAACGGCCGTGTCTGTCTGTCTGTCTGTGTGTCTGTCTGTCTGTCCGTTGTTACACCCACGTGACCGCGTTCGCAGTTTGCGTATCGGAGCAAACGTGTTCGCCATTTCCGAACTGCTTTCACAGTCACGGAAATGGCTCCTCTATTTGAGTTCTCACACCACCATCTTCTGGCCTTTGTCCTTCCCACACGGACACCAGTCTGTTCTTACTGGCTTCTAATCACCACCATGTTCTGGTCTTCGTCCATTCGACTTGGACACCAGTCTGTATATACTGGCTTCCAATCACCACCATCTTCTGTTCTTTGTCAATCCCACATTGACACCAGTCTGCACTTACACTGGCTTCTAACACCACCATCCACTGGTCTTCCGTCTATTCCACATAGACACCAATCTGTATCATTGGCTTCTACTCCATTATCATCGTTTGGTTTTAGGATATACGCGGCGATCAGCTAGGGTTACGAGAAACGTCTAGCCTCCCTAAGGTGGGATCGCCACCAAAGGTTTTCGCAATTGCGCTTTTTCCTTACTATTATAATGGAAACGAATCGTATATATACCCCAAAATTTGAAGAAAGCGGGCAAGAGGGGTACCCTTCACTTTAAACGTCAATATTAGCAAAGTTTGAGATGATAATAGGTATAACTTTATTTTAAACGATTTAACTATTATTAATGTTAATTATTGAAGATTAAAATAATTAAAAATAATTATATTTATTTAAATATTAAAGATAAACCTCTCGTGCAAAGAGAGAGATTATCATTGCCTCCTATATCTACCAAGGCCCGTGCATGTGACATAATTCATTCATTGCCTCCTATATCTATCAAGGCCCGTGCATTGCGATATATTTTTCAAAACAACAACAAAAATGGGAAGCTCCTCTCAGAAACATAATAATTTATTTTCTCTGTATATGAAATGAAAATATGGATAATATTGCGCTCCTTCTTTAATGCTATGAATCCTTGCCTGTCTATTAATATTTTACGTAGGAGTAATACGTTTTTAGCGAAGTCTAGAGAGGATAAACATAAGCGAGATTGTTTCGGAAAAAAATACTGCTTCCACTAATGGGTTTATACTCCTTGTTACTGTTGTATAGAGTAATCATGATAAAAGCTTAAACAATTACGAGAGGACAGACCTTTTTTATCCTCTCGTTTTATTCTTAATAAGAATATAAAACATTTATTTTGTATCAAAAAATATTTTTTGGTGCTAAGATTAATTGCTTTAAAAAAATCCAAACGGCTAGGCATTGGTAAAAAAGACAAATGATATTTTTCAAATCTAATGAGATAACGCCCACCTAGTTGAAAATTGCTCTTTTTTATCCGCGGGAGCCATTCTTTATGAGAATTTCGATGCTAGTAGGTTGTCAATTAAACTACCGGTATATTATTATTGTTGGAAATTGGATATTAAGTCAAATTAAGTGGTTGTAAAGAGCCAGCAGGTTTTTGCCGCTTCTTTTTGTGAGTTTTTGATTTTTGTATGTAAAATGGAGGAAGATAATGTTGAGAGTAAGGTGAAATGCGGAAGCGCAAAGCGCGGGAAAGGATGAGGGCAAAAAGGTCGACGTTTTCATTGGATACTTAAGGTTATATAATCTTCTCGACACGGAGAGGTAATATTTTGGTTTTCCCAACTTGTTAAAGGTATAGAATCAAAATCATGCTACCAAATTTTAGTGTACTGTTCATTTTATGTAAAGTATGTTTATCCCTTATCATTATACTTTCCCTTTAATATCAGTCTATTTCCGCCCTCCTAGAATTTTCGCTTAAGTTTTTTAACCTAATTACAAGCTGTGGGTATTATTGTAAACGCGTTTTTTTTATCGTGGACCGCGTATGTAGGCGCGTGCGCTGTGTGACGTAAAAAAAATGAACATTTTTTCGCGGGTGTTTTTGTGCCGGCTCGGATGGGATGTGAAAATCCGGCGGGTTGTGGAGCTACGTATGAAACAGCGGCGGACCAGCAAGTTTCGAGTTAGTTTATCACACGCACTCACGCGGCCAGCACACGCTGCCGCTCAAATAGCGCGGGAGAATTTTTGGCGGGAGAAGTAGGCGCGTGTTACGAAAAACGCGCGCTAGGCGGAAAAAAGTTTTGTTACATAACGTATTAGAGCGGCGCGAGATGCCAAGCTTCAGCTTCAACCAATGGGATCTTAAGCACTCTACTCGGGTCTATCTTCATATCCGATTTGACCACCGTATTGACCGGAAGTCCGCGCGATCGGACCCTTAACCCCGACGGTTTTCGCCGCGCTTTTAAATAACCCACAGACTCTCCTACAAGTTTTGCCGCCGCGTTTTTCTCGGCGTAGCTAAGTTTAAATTAAATATGATTATAACTTAATATTAATAAAAGTAGACGAAGAATATTACGCGATTTACCATGCGAAAATATATTTGAAAATTCATTAATCCAAAAAGAGATATCATCGGGTGTGAAAAACGTTGTTTTTTGAATGTTCAAATCGCTCATGTGTTACTCCACGGTATTTCATGTGGTCATGGGCTTTTTAACATTGACCGCGACTCAAGCCAATTATTTTACGTGTAAGTATTTGCGCATTCTTTATATTTGATTGAAACAAATTAACAAAATAATAAGGATTAGTTCATTTTGTTGTTGGGATTTTTGATATTTTGGAAAGGGGGTCAAAATGTAAAAGTTCGCGTAATATCATTTCATTGCGTATTCGGTGCAATGGAAATTTGACATAAATTTATTAATCCCGCTAATATTTATATAATATTCTGTGGATTATGTTTTTTGAAGAACAAATTTTAACAGAAATTGTTTACGAAATATTTGGGAAAAATTGTTTACGTGGTACAAATATTGGAACGCGGTTACGTAAACAATCACGAAAACAACCTCTTAGCCCTTAATGGAGTTCCCACCAGCCATCGCGATTATTTTAAATTTAATCTAATTGGTTTTCGTGTGTTTACGCTTAAAACCCTTTACTACGACAAAATTGCTAGAATTTTGTTTTTTAATATGTTAGTCATGCATAGTATGAAATCTTATCCATTTAAAAGTTTGATACTTGAGTAACTATACTTTATTTACACGATAACAAAGATAAATTAGAATTTTTCCCAAACTCTGGATAGAGAGTATGTAAAAGGCCATTATTATCTAAAGTTACTTACTGTCTCCCTCTCTCTCTCGCTCTCTCGTCATATCCTATAGTTTGACAAGTTCCTCGGATAAAAATGTGTCTAGTGTCTTAAATGTATGAAAACGATAGCTCTACGAACCTTTTTAACAAAGTAGCGTGGACCCCCTTAAAAGAAATAGAAAACAAAAGAAAAGGAAAAATCTTGATTTCTTTGTTTTTCGAGTTGTAATCTATCCCTGGAGACTTTCGGAGTATTTTGTTGAAAACTTCCCACGCAAAATCTGTTGACAAGAAGGGCACGGATACTTTCCCTTCGCCTTTATTCGGTTTAGGACTATTTGTGAAATCAGGTGTTAATCCAGGAAGGATACCTGCACATTCGAGTACTGTCATTTTATAATTTTCAAATCAGTCGCGGTGATTTGTTTGCGAGATTAAAAGTCGTTTAGTTTGAAAATAAGGTTTAGGAATTGTTAAATTTGTTGCCTCGATGTTTTAGAAACAATTTTTTTTGGTTGACTTAACCGTACAATATCACCTATGCAAATTTAATATTATTTCCAAGTTTTGTTCCGAAACATTTGTGAGAAATGGACTTTCTAGAAGTAAGAATCGTCTGCACTGAAGTTCTGCAGTTGACAGTGCTAAAATTATTACACAGTTCATAATCCGTGAACCAGAAACTAATTAGATCCCAATAATTCATTTATTAGTCCAATACTTTTCACATAAATTAAAAAAAAATTTTTAGTCCCTATTTGAAAACGCGTTTTAAAATCTTAATATTTAATCGCCCTTAAATCGACGTATCCTTACGAGAAAAAATTATAAGTGTCCGATTCTTTATTGTTTTCCAGATCTGTTAGATTTTCTTTTTTCAACTTCGAAGTCCGAAACAGCTGTAGATAAAAATGACCCCGGTCCGAAACTTGTTATATTCTTAGATGGGAATTTTTCGCCACGACCAAAAATGATACCGTAAAATTTTCTTTAAGGCATCTCTCGGGTACTATAATCATATTTTTCATCTTTCATATTAAACTTATATAGTTGGGGCTTTTTTATAGTAAGGGACGTAGGACAGAATGTTTGTCGCGTCATACAAGTTAGGTAGACATACTTGTAGGCTATCAAATGATATAGCTAGTTTTATGGTTGCTGTTGGTTGGGACCATTATGCGAAATTTCCTTCTCTTGATAAAGTTTTTCGAGTATGTCTAGCGATTTGGGTGAGTTACGTTTTGATTGAAAGTTTTCCAACGATATACGACGTTCTTGAATCACCAGAGATTCGAGACTCAAGACCGGGGAAGACTTATCTTTCATACCATTTTGCAATGTATTATGAAACTAAGGCGCCTTGACTTACAATGTTAGCCGTCATAAGGATGAAAGTAGTTTTGGCTAACTGATCCTGGTTCTATATATTAAGATGATCATGTTTATAGCCACTTTAAGAAATTCTTTTTATTTTTTCTTAGACACAAATGTTTTATTAGCTTTTCCGACTTTTATGTAAATTAGGGTGATTATATTATAAAATAACTAAAGAGGTACCGAAAGTTAAACTCATCCGTTAATCCCTAATTTTTTTAAACATTTAAAATTAATTATATTTATATTAGGGAATAATTTGATACTAAACAAGTTCACGCGTAATATTTGATTGGCTTACAGTCTTTCTTATCTCGCTGCAAAGAGCTCGAATTTAAAATGTAGTTTTTAATATCAAAAGTAATTTAATTTTTTAACACCGCATTATCTCTTTAAAAAAAGATTCACTCATTTTAATGACATTCCTTTTGGCTGCACTGAGATGAGAATTTCATTGGTAATTCAAACAATTCCTTAAGAACCCTATTAATTAATTTGTCCTATAAGTTACGTCAGCCCACGGAATTCCTGGGCCTATTGACTCCGCACGTTCAGCGCTTAATTTAGAGAGTAGTGGTGGGCCAACTTCCCCTTTAGTAGTTCTTAATTGAAAGTGACCCCTCCATCCCGTTTGACCCCCCGAGGAGCTAGCCACGTGACCCTTAATTCTTCGTATATTTATCTATACCATGCAGTCTCAATCCTTAACCCGGTGCGGTGTGTTCTGTTTTGTGTCCCCAATTAAGAGTAATTGCTCCTAATCTTACCAACGGATTGCTAGAAAGTGGGACTGGACTGCTGCGTTCTTGAAGATTAACTAAGGCCTAATGATAATAACTGGGATGCTATTACTTCATCATAATCATAAATCGGTACACGAGCATTTTACCTTCAAATCAGTTTTATTTTGGTTTAAGGTTAATTTCGCTGGCTCCCTGTCTGTCCCACAGGGTTTTTCCAAAACCTGGATAAGTCAGGGTTTAAAGTTCTGTCTTAAAACGTCAGGGATATGTCAGGGATTTCGTTTAGTATATCAAACCATGATCGCTTGGGAGCAATACTAAACATGGGCTGCAGGGTTTTTCATGAAGTGGCAGCTCTGGGGGTAAACACGTACTTAAAATGGTCAGGGATATACTGGCAAAAGTTCGTCAGGGATTTTCAATCTAAAAATTACGTCCGAACCCTGTCTGAGTTGTCGTATAAATTTAAGTCTTATTTAACGCGGTCTATTATCGCGAATTCTAGGCACGGTCTAGTGTCTCAACAGCGTGTATGCATGCCTGGCCTCGCCTCGCGTTGCCACCAACCAAGATCTCAATCATTCTGCGGGTTTTAAGCATAAGGCAATAACCCGCAGACTCTAGCTTATTACTATTATTAAAACTAGCCAAGAGTTAATTGTATACTAAGAACATGTACATACGTAGTTTACTATATACTGAGAACTCCATTAGTATAGTTTGTACCGCTACAATGTTGTTCCTAACTGTTTGAAGGATAGCGTCGTGATCCAGCCTCCGGGTTTCGCTGTGTATTAGACTAAACGTAATTATGGTTTTTAATTAACTGTTATAGGTATGGACACTAAAATTCTCCTTGGGTTCAATTTAAAAGGCCTATTGGTATATAAATTGTGTGAACTGTTAAAGTTAGAAAATATCTGTCGCGTTAGTTGAATTGAAACAGTCTATCGTGTAAATTGATAGATTTATATCTACATGTATAAGGAATTTTTAATTAGGTTTTTTTAATTTATTCATTTACGGTGTGGTGTTGTGTGGGTTGAAGGGGTTACGCGTTCTTAAGTATAATTACCTTTTAACCGGGGTTTAATTACCCGTGGAACTTTATTATTTCTATTGTTAATGTCAAGTCGATGAGATTATATATCCGAGATAACGTTATATTAAATAATTATTATGGCTATTTTATGTATATTTACTTCAAGAGCCTCGAGCTAGCAGTTTCTTGCCTCTTTTTATCTCTATAAGGACTTTATTAATGTTACGGAACGTTGAATTATTCATGGCCCCCATACTAAGCCTTTTTTTCTTCAAACTTGACTTTCCACAGTTAGGATCTAAAACCGAGTACACTGGATTTATATTGGTGTTCTATGATTAAGATTAAGTTTTTCAATATTACGATTCATGTAAAATGTTCTATTGAATTGTTATTGACGTACTTGTAAAAGTAAGGGTTTTCAGGAGTAAATGACTGTAGGAGTTAGAGACTCTGGTTAGCTTGGTTGATGACGAAAGGGTGTCGGGGGTCAAGTAGCGGACACGGGGTAGACGGCCTCTTTAGGGTATGTGTTGTATTACCAAAAAACTGTTTCGCTTAATTGTTTTACCTTAAATTCAAATACTACTATATGAAAGACTATAATGTAAGTTTCCCATCATGGTGCCGACATTCTGGTTCTTCCCTCTTGGTGGTGTTATTTGACCTATTCGAAGTCAGGGCCTACCTTATACTGGTGGTATGTCTAGAACTTTAGAAAAGGAATCGAATGTTATTACGGGGCTCCAAAAACACCTGTTACTTTTGGCCTCAAATCAGCAATCGATCGGAAATTCTGGTATTTTTTTGGTATTTGAGTTGAAATTCGATTCCTCCTCTACCAAATCTATTTGATGATGCCTTTATGTACCATACCCTACACTACGGCCCCATCTACGATGCGAGATATATCTTTAAAAGAAGGCACCCCATACCCTATTCGTCTTGCCATAAGATTATAATGTACGTTTGTACAAGTATGACGCTCATTGAGACAACTCTAGGATCTATTTGAGGCCATTTCAGTAAGCCTTTGAGAGCGGGCCATATGACGTTTCACCTACGTCACTATGTCACCCTGGCGTAACCTCTAACCAGTGTCGAACTTATAGAATGTAATGGTTTCGAAGCGTTTGAGGACACCAATGAAATTGATCCATGGTGAGAATTTGCGGAATTCGTAACTATGCAATGCTTGAATCGCATTGAGTTTAACGCCCGCATTCAAGGCGTCGATTTGTATCGACTACTTTTACTCCCTTATAGTTTAACATTAAGTATTAATACGCGTCTATTATATTCTAAATTGCATACTCAACTGTTTTAAAACAAAACTTCGTTGGGATATTTTTCAAGAGGAATGTAGACTAAAGAGAAATATTGGGAACTCCTGTTATTGGAATGTACTAAGTTTTTGATAGGGTTTAGCTTTAGATTGTAGTAAATTTTGTAGTACGGTGAAGGAGCGTAAAGAGCTAAATGTTTTCTGGAACGGGTATTTCGGTGGGGAGTCCCCGACCGAACGAACGACTCGGGTCACTGGTCATCTGTTTTCTCGGACACACTTTTAGCGAGCGAGCCGTTGCCATAAACGAATCTTTTCCGACGTACAGTCTTCTTAATCCAACCTAGATCTAGATTTTTTTTTGTTTTCCTACGTCATTTTGCAAATGATTTCAAAATATACTTTTACTCTTTAGTTTCTTCAAAAATATTCAGCGTTGTTACATTATTATTTTGCCATTTTCTAAGATGGTTATAGATGCTTTTGAAAAGGCACGATGATACGTGTGCAAATTTTAGCAATCTCAATTAAAAATTAAGCCGCCTAAGTCGTGAAATTATTATAGACAGTTTTAGAAATTTGACTAAAGAACTTTTATTTTTTTAAGTTATGAAAATATTTCCAAAAACGTTTCGAAAGGTATATTAGACTCCGCCCTTCAAATCGGTAAAACGTTTAGAATTCTTCAAGCGACCAATTAAAAACTAATTATTATTTTTAACTGGAAACATCATGAATTATTTATAACTTGAAATATAGGGATTAAAAAAATATATTTCCAACCCTGTTAAAAATTTAATTTTTTTTTTTGAACTCGTAAAAATGTTTGAAAACTTTTGAAAAGATGATGAAGAATTTATCACGACGAACTGCCTACCAACTATAGATTTCACGTTGAATTGTCAGTTGGTATTAAACTACGGCGTAGAGATACTTGTATATTAAATACCGTCATGAAAAAACATCGTGACGATGATTTAAAATGAAACTGACTTGAAGAGGATTAAAATTTATGATATGGAATTAGGAAGAAATTATTTTTTACCGCGCACCATGAGGTCAAGTAAGGGGTCAAAGACGTTAATGACCATCCAAACACTTTCTGGGTATACTTGTGTACGTGTCAATGATTCGAACAAGTACTTACTATATAAGATGGGAGGAGTTTTCGGGACTACAAATTCCACGTAAGTTTTCCTAAAGGTATGATGGAACGGTTTTACTTGTGTACAGCGAGCAACCAATGGGTAATCCTTCTAGATAAGTTATACGCCGTTTTGATGACAAATCTGACCGATTACTCGGTCCCAAGATGAATCTGGGACGCGTCCCATTGTTGTTGTTGTTTTGGGTTTTGTTTATTATTTATTTGTCTTGAAACGTTGTACTAAACCTTTACGGGAGGGATGTGTACCTAGAAAGTTCTTTGGCGAAATTTTAATATTCTATATCATAACTTTCTTTAATTACCGGTTCTTCGTGGCATCTATTCGTTGGCCGGCAATTATAAGATAGATTCGAGGCTACAAGGAGCCATCCAGCCACCATCCAGCATGCCCCTACCCATTCCCCCAATTCCTTTCTATCTCTCGGTCCAATAAAAAAATATGAAAAATGCGTTCAGATAGAAAATGTTCACACTATACAATCTTCTCCCCATAATATTAAAAGCTTCTCTCCAAAATAATAGCCTGGGTTCTCAGTTTAGCCGGCAGTGTTATTCGAAAAAATGATTAAGGAATTGATGTTCTCAAAGATATCAAGTTCAACGCGAGAGAAACTACGACGTAGTTAGAGAAGCCAAAATTCTCAAAAAATTGTAAAGTTGTTTAAATTCTCTTTTGTTTGTTTGTATGTTTGTGTGTTGTCGCGTTGTTATTTGAACTTCAAAAGTCAATTTATAGGGTTAAAGGTCAAATACTGACTATCGTGACCTCGTCGTTTTGTCGAGGTAATAATAGAATGTTTCGTTTGAATCGTTTGAAATTCATTAACTGACTACGTAATTGAATTTTGGATTATTAACCAAGTCTGTTTGAGATTTATTATTAATCCTGAGATTGTGGCCAATATGGCATTTATCTGTATGCTTGCGAATTATCAAAACACCAATTATTAATCTCGTCTTGCCCTTGATAGTGTCAGAAGGTCACCGAAATTCAAACCTTCAAGTATAAATTTTTTTTCTCATTTTCGACCCGAGTTTCCAAACAATTTAATTCGAATAGCCATGTCGGTCATGCGGATAGCCTCGTTTGGATTTTATATCTTAATAAATAATTCCAATGTCTTAGAACATATCTAGTAATTTTCACGTATTCTAAAGATTAATGATATTTCGCGAGAGGGTAGACACTGAAGCTACCGTCAACGCCATTACCAATTCGATTGAATACGCAGAATCGTAGGGTTGACCCTCTCAATATTCGTGTACGATTTTGGGAAGGGATCTCGCGATTCGAAGATACGTAACTCTTTAACATTGGTATTTGAACGCGTGTTAAAACGCCACTTTTGAATTTGTTAGTCACGTATTTATGTCTTAAGGGTATACTGGACATGTTTTCTTACAAATCGTGCGTGCTATTGGCTCTAAGATGATTGAATTTATTAGAAATATTGGGGTGTTGCAACCTTGTGTAAATTTTATTTTCAATTTGAAGGGAGGGTTTTTAAACCTTTTTATAATTTTTTTTTTACAAGACAAGTCGTGATGTTAATTTATATCTTTGGCTTGTAGAGGGTTAATTATAGGTTGAGTTTTAATTAGTATGGGAAACTTGAGAAGGAATTTAGATCCCTGGAATAAAAGGGATACATACTTGTAATAGGAATGATTGCGAAGCCATTTTAACTTAACGTATCTAGGCAGATTTTACTGGAAGACCTATAGCTAGACTTAATCATTTATGCGTAACCCTCGCGTTGCTACCAACCAATGACGTAACAGTTAGAAAGACCTCCGAATTATGACGCGTAATCTTTCTGTCATCATATAGTCCATGTAACTCGTAATTCAAACGCCTCGTAAATGTTCATTAAATACAACAACTTTTAATATGGCATTTAGCGATTGAAGTCTTAATGAAGTAATTAATAGGAAGGAGGGGTGGTGGCTCGGCGTGGAACCGTCGAATCGTTAAATCTTAACGATCATGCGAACGCCACCAAACCAAATACGATCTTAATAAATTCCCTAAAATTGAAACCAAACCACGTGGGCGTCCATTTTTAATAACTTTTAAGCAACTCAACTTGGGCCCCTCCCCCCCTACTATATTCCACCCCTATATATAATATATTGTTAGATTTTCTATAATTAAGTCTATAAAATATCCTCGGATTACCTGTCATAAAACTGTATAAATGCTAAGCCTAAATCCTTAAGCCTTATCAGTGTATACTAACACCCGTGTCACAATTGGTTGAGGTTCAACGTTGACGGCTTCATTTATTTTTGACGCGAGTGATTTTTAAAGAACTGATTTTCACATATAAGTAAGATGATGAACATAAGTATAACACCATAAGTTCATAAGATATGTTGGCCATAAGTTTGTCACTGAGAGCTTGTCATGAATGAAGTGACGACCTAAGTACGAAAATTATAGGAAGTTTGAGCGGTGTTTGAGCGGTGTTTATGAAAATTATCGAGACTTGGGTCCGCTGTCCAAGCCCTAAATTACCTTGGAATAGTTCTGTTGAAAATAATTGCGAATTTAAAGGCATACTTACGTTTGACAATAATTTTAGTTCAAGTTTATTAAGCCTTGGTCCAAAGCCTGGGGGACCGAGCAAGCAATTCCTTTAAAAACTTGGATAATTAATGGTTGAGGACCACACCGGCAGTAAATTTAAAGATATATTCTGTACACTATACACATCGTCCCCCGTGTAACAAATTATACTTAGGTACGCGGCAGCCATTGTGAGTGACTCGTACAGAACGCTAAGTATAATCACGACGGCGACTGACGCTAAGCCTTTCCAATTGTTTGTATTGTACTAAAATCAAATATAGGGACCACCCTTAACTTAGTCGTAATATTAATTACTTGAAAAACAAACCACTACCTTTTAATTTATAGGTCAAAAACTATAGCTAACTCAGGTGCTTGGATATAGTATCGACAGAAGTGCATTATTTGAAGTTAAATACTCAAATGGTAACGTCGCGTACTGATTCTAATAAATTACCCAGGTATTTGACTTCAAGTAACGCACTTCTTTCAGCATAAATTACAAATTCTCCTAGACGTAAGCTGACTAGAAATTAAGTTGGCACACAAAACCCGATGTGGAATATTTTAATACTAATTTTATCGTCGTTACAAGCCCCTCCCAATTGTTTAAGAAACATTTTTTAATTTGTTCGCGATATAATATTAAATACGGTGGAAGCTGGCTTTAATCTATACGTAAATTATACCCTGAAATGCTTTTTCATTCACTAGGTACTCGCGAACATTTTTATTAGATAATAATTAGCAGGCGTGAATAATTTTATATATTACCCCCAAAAATTTAGGGAAAAGCTTTGTTTTAAAATTTTTAAAAGCCATAATTCATTAAACGCGCGGAAAATTGTTATAAGATTAATATTTAATATAATTCGTGTGTAGGGTATATGCATATAACCAACCACGATTTAATTAGCTAAAGTTTTTTAATTGAAGTTTAGCTGTGTCGGCGCCCTATTGAAATTTAAATTTGATATTCTGGTTTAGTGGAGATAGAAATTTTCAAATTAAAAATACAAAAATAAACTAACTTTTTTCTTCTTTTTATCAAATATGGCTATTCAATATTTTAAAATAAACATCTCCTTTTACGTTTCGTTGGAATGCTTCGTGAAGTTTCTGTAACGTTTATTGTAAGAGCGGCATAAACAAACCATTGTTTTGAATTACTACCATACTTGGTTGCCATTTGCAAATCCCAACCAACTAAGAACAGAAGTAAGATGAGACTAGAAGTAAAGAGCTTTAGCATTGGTAGTAGATCCTGGCACTAGTGAACAAATATGAGGATTTTATGCAGCTTCCATCCCTGCGCCTACACTAGAGAGAAAAAAATTGGTCGAGTTTCAAGACCATTTCCTACCCCCGTTCCCCTCAACCTAAAGCCGCGGAACACGGACGAAACGGGTGCTTGAATCTAGTTCGGCCGTCTACCGCCACCAGAGAGCGTCTCACGTTTTGGAGGGAAAATTCAGAAACCGCTACCAGAGGGCCAAGCGTTGGTGTATCTTATCAAGAATATTCACTTTCGCAAAGTGAATAATTTGGTTACCTCAATACTTCTAGTCCCTTATCCTACTTCTGCTAAGAATAATAAAAAAAGCGAAAATTCGATTCTCTTTTTTTGTTAAAAAGGCAACCTTAAACTTAATACCTCAATCATTAATTTAATCGGTTTAAAATTGAGGGTTCTTTCGAAGGACGATTAATAGTAGGTTTATGGTAAAATGATTCACCCTGGCCATAGGATCTTTTTAGTATACAGTTCACGATGGGTGATGGCATTTTAGATGGCGCGTTTTTTCACACGTTAGGCCTAAACTTAAGCCTAATACGCGGGGGCTCGACGAAGTAATTGAGCAGCGGCGTAATACGATACCGTGGAAAGTAATTTTCTAGGGGCACGCCGTAATTACGGACAAAATGAGAGTCCAATGCACACACACACATCAGGGTACCAGTTTTGGTTGGCTGAAAAAGTAATCAACTCGCCGCGCGCACTCGGACGTTTCTTCGAAAGCCGTCAAACTTTGAGATATTTTAATTAAGACCACTGTACTGTTATTAGGACTAGTCTTTTAAGATTGCCGCAATTTTAAAGTTAAATGAAGGATATTATAAAAGTTCGAAGCGTTGCCGCGAATTCATTCATTGATGTCATGAATTTTGCCTGTGAAAGACTGATTACACTGTGTTGTCAATGGATTCTTTTCGCAGTATCTTAAGTATAGGGTTAATATGAAACGTGCAAAGACATAAGAGTTAATGGTCCACCAATTTTAGTCCGTGTTGTTACAAAAGCAAGTGTCTAAATATTACAGTGATAATGAAGACGTTTCTGCGATGAAAATTATATTAAAATTCAAGCGCACTTGATAGTAGTCAAGATGAACAAAATTAAACTTAAAGCCTACTCGAAGAAATTAATCAAATTTAACCCCTTTTTTTCTTCCGAAGTGTTTTATTCAATGATTTATTACGTTCAATTATATTTACTTTGGTTTTTCTGAAATTTATGAGACTATCGGGTTTAAGTTAGGGCGTGCCTTGGTCCTTAGATGCGCGGGGGTTCTACCATGCACACGCTCTATCTGCCAGTGATCTCACTAGCCGTGGATAATCTTCGAGCTGGTTTTTCATTAAAATAAGAAACCAAACCCTTCTGAAGATAATACTTTGCCTATAATTTTTATTTTTCTCAGCTATAGGGAGATAAAATCATCGTAAGATTTTTGGTGTTTATTTTTAATAATCTTCGAGAATGTTAATTTTCTCTAAAAATTTGAGACACTATACGTTGCTAAGATTACTTCAAGGGATGTCTCGCTGGTACTGCTCTATAGTTACTGGCGTCAGAGGCAACTTGAATCAGCTAGGCCTCTTGGCGGTTAATTCACTTCCTATTTTATCTATTTGCTTTTGATCATATTAGAGATTTGGAATATTCGCGTCGAGCAGCAGCCCCCCTATAATAGAAATGAATTGTTGCCCGCGCGTCCAGAATGTAGGAATCAATACGTAATATATGGTATGTCGGGATATCGCGATAGGACAAATGTATTTGATCTTATTGATTACTGTTCCAAGTTTCTCTTTCTCCATTTTTCTTCTCCGTTAACGTTTTCTCCATTGATTTATGGACTTCGTATCTCATGCGTATGAAACAATTTTACGCTTAATTGCTCGAGACTCTAGAAGAGTTCTCCCATCTTGACTCGACTTCTTCGCAGTGACTTTGACTTGGACCGCGGCCGCGCGCCAACCAAACCATCATTTTTATCTATTTCTCAAAGGGATGGCCAACCACCATTGTTTTATCAGTTGACTAGCAGCGAGGGGAATTAGTGTCTATTAGAACTTTACTTTCACTTTAGACACAAAACGACTGAAGTTTAATTTCCCAGACGATTTTAAATCTCTTTTTTTTTAAACCAGATAAAAAATGAATTCCGAGATTAATTCGATATTGTCTATTTAAGAATGATTACTGTTTAAGATGCAAATGAATTCAAATTAAATAACGTATTTAATGCAAATCAATTCGTAAATATATTATTGCGTGACCAAAAATTATCTGAACTGGAAAATTGTTTTCTAGCATTGATACGCGAGTTGAAAGCTTTCTTCGGGGCAATATAATAAATATATATTGTTGTTAAAACAGTGCCAAAAAGTTGCCGAAACGCCTAAGATATATGGCTTGGTCCACGCGTATTTTTTCTTCTTTTTTAAAAGAATTTCTCTAAACGTCTTCGGGTATTACACGCGTGGGTGAATTCTGCGCCTGCCTAGACGTCAAATACTAGAAAAACATTTTTTTAGGGATCTACTGATGTATAATTAGAAAAGTGGGACCAACGTACGAGCAACACCGGAGGACTGTTATTTAACCCATCCGTTAAAAGAGATTTCAACGTTAAAACGCCTGTCCAAAAATATCAGTCAACCATAAGTTCATTAAATATGTTCCATAAGCGTAACACTACCTATACTTCGTAATGCTATACTGAGAGACTTACAACTCGAGCTAGTTCTAGCAGAACGACAAGAGATAATTCAAGTACTACGCGGGACTTTCATCTTCATACAGCGCCTCACCAGGCGTGGCTTTACCTTGAATCTGTGACCTACGTCACTTCATTCGTGAAAACCTATCGGTAACCAGTGACAAACTTATGGTGAACTTATCTTATGAACTTATGAGTACACAACTTATTGATTGCTCCGCTCTCTTTAAACGTCTTTAAACATTTCAATATTTCCAAAGAACTTGTTTAAAAAACATTGAAATTATTACGTGTGTCTTAGTTTATAATTTTACCAAACAGTCGCGTTGCACCATGCAGGTTTTATTTTGTGTTTGTTGACTCATTCTTGTTCGGCATATTTAAATGTGTTTATATGCAAACAACAAAAAGAATCGGTTTTATATCTTTGCTATTTTAAATAAGTAACTGCTAAATTATATGTTTATTTACAAACTAAAAATTATTTTTGGGAGCTTTCGGACGGCGGTCCTTCTTCAGCCAAGTTTTAAATCTGTCTAAACTAAGATAGAATTAAAAACACCATGAATCTCTAAATTTAATATCTACAAAAAGAATCGGTCATGTGTGTAAGGGACCCTTTTTGATTGTGACACATTAAGGCTATAGCGCAGGCGCCAAAAGTCATTGTGTGAACAATGAAGTACAAATTAAATTTTGTCGAACCAAAAGATCTATTAATTTTCTCTTGAGGGCGTTTAACTTAACTAGAATATCTTACGAGAATTAAGACTGTTTATATTTTTAGTTTTATATTTATCTTGTTATATACAAATGTTATCAAGCTACGGAAAAGATGACTGACACCATAAAGAAGATCACTGATAGAAAGATTCCCAACCCTATAACGCGATAACAAATTGAAGCTTCCAGTCTTTCTTTTTTTTTCTTTGCAATTGCACTCAAAATGTTATCAATTTCCATTCAGAGCCAGCTATAGGGGTTTGGTTTTGGTATAACTGCGATTGACTGATAGCCCAAAAGATTGTATAAAGATGAAATTTAAGGAAGTGGGAAGAAGTATAAGTGTTGCGTTTGAAATTAAATTACACTGACTGCGTGTGACCTAACCTTTTACAGCGTTAATTGTTGTACTATACGCTAAATCTGAGAGTGATTAGCCCCTCGTTTGACGCAAAGTACCACGATAGAACCATCCAGCTCTAGATGACAGTTCAAAGGCACTATCTACCAGAGCGAGCGAACTAGGCAAGCTCCGATTATACGTTTCATGTCGTCAAGGAAAGGCTGCGGCTACTTCTTGGGTTATTGCTATATAAAAGATAATTACAAGGGTTAATGGTGGTTATCTTTTTTCGAGTGAACGCTGTTAGTTCGCCAGTCAGCTTGAAACGTTAATCTTAGGCTTACGAGACAAGTTGTAGCGCTAAATCTCTATAACAGAAATGGCTGGCATGACGAAAGTTGGGTCGAGTTTTGGTTCCATGCAGCAAGATCTTTTTATCGTTCGCGAACTCGATAACTTTCAAAAGAACTCCAAAACTTGATTGAAAGGATAAATACCACCCTTTTATTTTGAGCTGCTTCGTACGTAGGCGAGTACGTGTTTTATTTCTCCATGCAGAGTCTAGCGCGGACACTTAACTTATTGAGGTACAAAATTGTGTGTAATTAATTGAGATTTTGAAGTAGTATTTATGTCGTGCCAGGGACTAGTATGATTTTTTTTTTGATTCGCCTCTGCTAACAGCATGAGCATATAGATAATAAGGGAAAGTAATTCTGACGCTGGTAGAATGGAGGAAACTAATTAGAGAAAATTTTCCCCGACGACCGAAATTGAATTGACACTTCGGGCCTATTTTCCAAAAATGTCAAACTCTGTATTCCTAAGACGATTTGTAGCAATTTAAATTTCAACGCGGACCAGCTTGTAGTTTATGATCGGCCCCGTCCGGGATTAAGTTTATTTTTGTTTGTAAGAATAAGGAGATTTATATAGGGAGATAAGGTAGCTCATTTGCAGTCCTTACGAGTTTTAGAGGAAAAGGCGCGAATTCGGCGGATTTCAACAACACTCTGGAAAAATCCCCGCCGTCTATAGCCTAAATCGTCTTTAATCCTATTTGAAAGCTCCAGTAAGCAAACAAGCGAAATAAATTGCCAATTATTCCCGTCTCGTAAAAAGGATTGGCCAAGGATGCTTCTTCTTCCCAGATTTCCGATAGTAACGATCTAAGAAAAGAGCGCCGAGAATTCCGCCCCTTCTTCGCGCCTTTTTTATGCTACTCAGTTTTTTTAAAAATTTTGATACCTGAAGTTTTATCTTCTTAAAGGGATAGTAGTTCTATAATAATAATAATAATTCTTTATTGTTTGCATATGAATTAATTTTTGTTTTGAATTGAAGTTAAAAGAAATAGACTTTTACACGTCGTCATCTTGACATCCAAACCTTGTCCTTAAAATATCTATGTCCCCGCGATTTTATCTGTTAAAATTCAGGCGTTTCTTTTTGAAATTATAACTTTATAAGTTTTACTCTCCCAAGTAAGTGTATGTAGTTTTCAACTGTTTACATATCCCTAAATCGAGGGGCTAACCACTCTAAAATTCCTGGTGCCCCGATTACGAGTTAAGCGTACTTTTAAAGCTTTACAATTAAATTAACAGCGTGTACGACCATACATAGTTAAATTCAGACTAGATACCATTTACACTGCAGTAGGCGAGGCGTAATTGGTACTGTCCACCAAGTAGCCTGGTTTCCTGCAGTGTAAATGATATCAATCAAAACTATGCATTCTTCAGAGTGTCTACCCCCTTGGTTTCAACTTCTTGACGTTGTAAAAATTTTGCTTAATTACCTTTAGGCGTCACAAGGTTCTTAGCCTCTGTATAGAAAGAGTTCTGCCTCATTAAAGATACATTATATCCCACTCCCTTTTAACGCGTTAGGGACCACGCCATTGAATCAATGTTTATTCTTTCGCTCTGCCGCTGCCAGTGCATGCCATGGCTGAGAGAGGGTGAGAGAGTGAGAGTGTTGGTAGCTTGGCTCTCGCTTGCTTTGTACGTACATTAATCCGTGTATTTACATACGACATAAATCAATCTTACAAGAAACCCGAGATCAAGGCGCGCGCGAGAGAGAGAGTGCACTTTGAACTTGCACTAGCTCCCATAAAGGAATTTGATAAACTAACATTTCATCCCACGGGTTACGTCGTTCGCGAAGGTTATTCCTTTTTGTAACGCGATAATTTTAAAACATTTGCGTACTCTAACAAGGTTTTGGCCAGATTGTTCGGATGTTTCTTAATATATCCGTTTCAAAATAAGATATGGTCCATAAGTATAACACTACCTGCTACTTAATTCGTAATGCCACTGAGAGACTTACAGCATAGCAGAACGACAAGTGAGAAGACTACACTCGGTGGTTAAATTTGCAGGACTTCCATCTAGGTCCTATTTAGTCCGTATGTACTAAGCCTTTGACAGTGTCTCAGTCACCAGGCGTCGCTTTACCTCGAATCTATGACCTACCTCACTCACTTCATGACAAGCTCCAGTTTCTAAGTTACCAGTGACAAACTTATAGAATGAACATATCTTATGAACTTATGAGATACTAATACGTTCGTTTCCCGACCCGATGTCGTAATGGTTTTTAAAAACCTCCGGATGTTATTTTCGTGGTTCAAATTTTTCGTCTTGGTCAAATGTATATAGAAATGCAATTTGGGCTTGCCACGTTTGTACGTGTATTGAATATTTCGACTGGCGTCTTTCTTCTTTGCACCATTAAGTGTTTCCTAATATTTGATTCGAATATGGCCTGAAAAGTTTCAATTTCAACGCCTCTAGGCTTGAAATGAAGCGGCACTTTAAATTTAGATTAAAATTCGAGTAACCCTAAAATATAATTTCGAAAGTTAACAGCTACGGAAATAAAGCTGCAAAGGCTTTCTCAGCTCCCTTGCATGGTACAGGCATGGGCGAAGTAAAAGTTTTGGGCAGGTCCCGTTTAACCACTTTTGCGCCACGGTTGTTGGAATCGAGAAAACGAGAAAAATTAACGTTCCGAGTGTAGTAAAGTGATCGGTCACGAAAGGCGGTAGTACAAATTGGTCACGATCTTCCGAATTTTAACATTAATCATCGAACGCTAAAAGCTTAGGCCTAGCCACCGCCACTAAAACGAAGCCCCTTTTTATCTAACAATGTCAATTTAAACTATTATTTCACGCACCAGAGGCATTTTAAGAGGGTAACACCGCCGCCTCAGCTGAACAAATTCAATTGTTCCATTAATATTCAGAGTGTTTCGTTTTTCACACTCTTGACTGCTGACAAACACTAAATTTTTTACGAAGTGATTTTTAAGTTTTCTTCGCTTCGGTTTATCGATGTCAAAGGTCACGCGTAGTTGATTGAAAGGACAAACGGCTTGAAACAGTCTCCAACTCCGTTTTGGGAGACTGTTGTCTATAGTGTAATTAAACAAGGGTTACCGAACGTAATTCAATATTTTGGGCAAAAGAAAAATAATTCATTTGTTAACTCAAAAGGGCGTTCGTCGGATTTCAAAAATACCTTGTTGATAAATTGTGAACATTTTTCTCCTTCTTCAAATTCGAACCACTTAAATCGCCCGAGTCTGTTCACCCGATACACCTATATAATTACCGGGGGTTTGTACGTAAAATCTTTATGTTTGAATCAACTTAAATCGCAATTCAAACAGAAAAAGGAATTTCTCGAATTCTAACTCCTCTTTAGACATTGTAATTACACCGTCCAAATATTTCTGTAGGTTTTTAAAATAAGGATCGATTATTTTTTTGAAAAGTACGTACATACGTTTTTTGAATTATTAAAAACCTTAGAAAATAATATACATACAGGGTGTTTCTGGTCAATGTTTGTTAGCTCTTATCTCCGTAAGAACCGAGGGGGTAGAGCCTTGAGAACTCGGGTGTACAATATGTCTTGAAGCCAATGTACTGTCAAAGCTGAACTGTGAGTTCCGAAGACTTTGAACTCAATGCACTGTCAAAGCATAACTCTTTTGAACTCAGGTGTACACAGTGATCCAGAGCGTCTACCCCCTCGGTAAGAACGCACCCTTGAATTTATGGAAGGCAGACTTATCAAAAACACCCTGTATATGTTATCCGAAATCATTTGACTGTGATATCATTTTGCGTATGTCAAATAATAATGTTTCATCACTTCCCCTTTAAACATTTACAGTTATTCTTAAGAGTCCACGACTGATGCATGCAGTTTTGAAAAACGCCAAGCGCGATGAAATTCAAATAAGCGTTTGCGATTTAGTAGTGATTTCTGGTGCGCTCGCGTGCCTTTGAGAGATTGTAGCTGTCACTTTTTGAAATTTAAAGAAAACCGACCCGGCGACGCGAGCGGTTTTGAATTTAAAAGAGGGTCCCCAAAAAATGCTGAAAAATGCTACGGTTTTTTTGGAAGAACGGTAGTTTGGTTGGTAGTTCGACACGATAAATTTTTGTGAATTATTGCTAGTCCTTACTAGTCCACAAATAACTTCCTCAAGAACCTTTGCAATTGCCAGCAGAGACTCGCTAAGACTATTTTTAAAGAAAAGCCGTCGACTGCTATAGCTAGAGCGGCAATAAAACGGGGTAGCTTTCTAAATATTAGGTTACGTTGTAAGAAACTTTTCAAAATTGAGTTGTACCAATGGCCTATAAGAACTTGGAACTTACCATCCCCTCCATTTGGAAAAGGAACGTTTCACTGAAAAAACTTTTACGTACGCTTGTTGAACTTTTAACAAGTTTAAAATTATCGTTCCAATTTCATGGTATTCAATCAAAAGTTTAATTAAATTAAACGAACTAGAAATAAATAAAATGTCGACAAACGTTTAGGCATAGTAATGTTTATTAAGTTGTTTACAATCGGTTTTTGACATCAAATAAAAACATCTCTATCTACATTAAATGTTAAATAAAATGCACGTGGTATTTTAACCACGTGATAAAATTATTGACAACACGTCGAAATGTATAAGGACATAAAAAATAACATTCCCCCAAAAAGGAAGGCAATTTACTAGTAGGGTGATAAATGTTTAAAAATTTATCCATCTCCCCAATTAAGAGCAATCTAATTCGCGTCTCATCTTTCGGCGAAGAAATTTAGAGCTTTATAATTTGGGTGTTTTTAAAAGCGGGGAGAGAGAAACGGCCCACGTCATCTACAGCGATATATCTTCGTCCTCCCTAATTTACAAACTAATTTTCACGTCGAAATTAAACTAAATACGAAGTTAGGTTCTACGAGTTTTAAGCGTAATTTTATTTAGCTAGGGCCTACCATCTATCCACAGTAAAAACAAAGTGGGAGAATAAACGACGTACTTTTTGACTGCCTTTTGCAATGGCGAAAAGTTTCAGCCAGTAATTAGCCTACGCGAATTAATAATTACCGGGCCAAATACGTACGTCAGATCATCATATATTTTAAGCGTAGGTTTGCCGCATAGATACGTGAAAGACAATAAGTATTCATCCTGGAACGTATGGCGCGACCAAGTTCTTTTATCTTCACGCCATTTTGCAAGATGGCCTCGGATTAAAATGAAATTTTATACGGCTATGCTATAGAATATAATGAGCGTGTGTGCAAAATTTTAGTAGAATCGATTGAAAATTACGGCATCGGTAAGGAAAATTCAGTAAAGTCTTCGTGTTTTAAATGGGGGAGGTATGTCTAAATTGATGCGCCGATCTTTCTTATGTCTATGATTTAGTCGCCTTATCTCCAAATGCTTTAAATGTTAATTTTATATCCAACTCGTTTTTTATCACGAGGGATCGCGGATGTGACTTTTTCTTTTCCCGCGTATCATTCAGGGTTTTCAAATTGATGGATAGACCCATCCAAAATTATCAAGTTTAGAAATTTACCCATTTTTAGTCGCGTCGTTTGATGTGTACCAACCGTGGGAGTATTACTTTCATTCCCAATGTACAGGAAGAAGAAGTAGATGAAATAGTTGTAGACAATTTCTTCGGCGGGTAAATTGTGGTGCTTGGTGAAAGCTAAATATTAACTGAATGATGTGAAAAGAATAAATATAATTCAACAAAATATTTTAGTTTTTATTTATATTTACATTAATTATTTCAGGGAGAATTTTAGGAGGATACTGTATGGTTCCTTCGCTGTTTTTACGAGCTATTGTTGTAGGGATGTACTTTGTCCGTTACCATCTTGTTTTCAGCATACTTGGATAAAAGTTTAGGGTGCAGGAAAGCGGGTTTAAAATCAATATAATGTATTAAGTTAATTGATATTTTTTGAAGAGTACTTTCAAAAATGGTAACTTGTAATTAAGATCCCCGTTTATGTATTCCTGGCTAATTATAATGTAATTAAATGGGAGGCGGGTATAGAAGGGTGAGGTTTAATAACTAGATATTTTTTATTCATCACCCATCTACGCGTAATTTTTATTAGAAATTTAGCGAGTTAAGAATTTGAGGTATCAATTTTTGCAAAAATATATTTTAATTATTATTATCATCGTCGTTTATATTCGGTTCGGAATTTTAGGGTTACCTTGAAATTGCCATGAATTTTTAGATAAATCGTAGCAATTACAAAATACATTCTATATTTAACATAAAAACAGTTGAATTCGTATAATTTAAGAATATGAAATAACCGAGGTTTTTCTTCAAAATCAACCCTTTCTAAGATTGTTAATATATTCGCTCGAGGTTGGGCTAAAAATGTCTTAAGTTCGGTTACTTTATGAGGGCCTTTCCCTCTCAATTACGAAACTACAAGAAAAAAATGTTAAGGGTTGTTTAGTTTTTAAAAGTAAAAAATTTCCTAAATTGATCTTTAAAATTGGCGTTTGAATTATGGCGGTCTGTCTTTGGAACCGCCTGCTAGCAGCTACACATCTCAACTTGGCTTTAGAAGCTTCCCAATTTTGATAAACGGTTCTCCCTGTCAATATTTTCACCCTGTTGAGGATGTAATAAAAAAATATATTACCTTCATAAACCGGTAGTTAATTTGCCAACAATTTTCCCAAAATATCTCAAATTTCCTTTTGCCAAAAACTATACCCCTAAAAGGTGTGGTGCTAGGCCAAGTAGCTAGTAGTGGTAGCGAATGATGGCAAATTTTAAATTACGTTAATTGCCCAATTTATTTAGTTGCAGCTGTAGACAATTTATGCAAAGGTTTTTGTAGCTAGAAGATTTGGTGAAATATAATTTTTAGAGACCATACCAGCAATTTCAGCTTCCTAGAAAAATCCTTTTGGCCAAGACATTGATTATCAGTTAGTCAGTTTGTCTATAATTTGGTTTTGAATTTTATGCTAAGCGTTTTTTAATTTTAGGCCTAGATTTCTATTTCTCCAGAGTGTTTTCAAATGTTTTCCCGTAAGTTTGTTTAAATTTGAGTCTCAGCATGAAATATTTGTGTTAGCGATTGGGCCTAGTTCTACTTTTCTTTTCTCGTAAACAGCTCGTAGCCTGTTATTAGTAGGAGACTAGGAGAGTTAATCCCAGAATCGGGCCTCACTGTTAATCTCGGCCTTAGCTGTTGAGATAACTTTGCAATCCAAAGTTAAAGGGGACATCCCGTCGAGTTACAACTTTACGAGAGTGATTACACCTGGAGAAATGAAGTCTGTTTGAAGACTGAAGAGGAGATAGAGATAGTTTTATGGTTCATTGACATCTCAAATACCTTCTTAGCTTCGTTTGAACATTTTCTTAACCCATTTGGTGGTAATGGTAATATTCATTTAAAAGAAAAAAAAAAGATATTAACCACCCATGTGCCGTAGTTCCTTCAAGGTTCCGAGACAACTCTCGTCAATGTCAAACGGACGGCTGCTGGGCGTCTTGTCAAAATTTTGACGTGTCAATTTTTGATAGATTGACGTTACGTAACGCGTCACTGCGATAGGGTATTTTTCTTTTTAAAATTTTTCAAGATTAGACTTGAATGTGGTGCGAATTTGATTCTAATGAAGGCATCATATTTAAATACTTAATTCTTAAACCATTGTTACGAATCCCTGTGACAGAATAAATTCTATTGTCTACGCTATAACATTATCAGTGAACTCTCGAATTATTAAGAAAAATTGGGGCCATCGTAAAATCTACCTAATTAGCATGGTTATGTAGTTATTTTAAATCTATCTTAATATGAATAATTCAGTAACGTACATTATAACAATTGGAAAGCCCCTTAAGTAATAAGCTAATAAAAATGGCGATAAAAATTCTTGGTGGAAGGGTATGGGTCAATTTTAATGTTTTCCTGTACTTTATGAATCATTTTTTATTGCGCAAATATTTTATTAATGCACTATATACAGCCATAGAAACCGTAACTCTACCGTAGCGAACCAGCCGTCTTCACGGGCTAAAATGTAGTTTTTCCAAGGCTGCACTGTTCCATACACGTTTCTTCAAATTATATATATACATAATATTATATACGAGGAATCAGTGTCGTTTGACTCTATGCTCGTTGCGATATATTACTGTCCCTGGTTTTGGTTTACGCTGACAATGAATATCGATTTCAAACTCGATCTATAAAGTTACTTGGGGGATACTAAGAGTTTTTACGTGTAATATCCGTTTAATTTGGTTTCTACGCTAATTTAAAGCTTTTTTACCCTCAATTTCTACGCGTGGCTATTGGGTTAGTGACCTTTTGGGGGGGGGGGGTCAAAGAGAAATTTAACTCTTTCATATTTGAACCGGACGCGAAAACGGTGTAGCTTGACCGGAAGTTAAACCGTATATACTAAGGTCTAAACTTCATGATCTGTATTCTGTATTTTATTCAGTATTTTTCTTGTGGACAATATACAAGTTACTCGTAATCAATCAAATTTGATTGAAGTAGTGGGGGTTGTTCTAGCGAAGTATTTATTTCTACCTACCAGATGTAGATTACGCGAAGGCGAGCTGTAATTAATCTTAACTCCTATTGGTTTAGTTAAGAACTTAATTACTTAATTAGAACTGATTAATACGTTTATATTACGAGTGTATTTTAATATCTAAATGAATAGGTTCAACTATGAGCGGAACTATGAGCGTTTCTTCAAAAAATGAACTTTTGTTTTTAGTCATAAGGTATACGTACGCTTTCTTTATGGGGCAAAAAAATCGATCAAGAATCGTGTCTGTTTGTTGTTCGCAAAGAGCATTCACGCGTTGCGAGATGCGTTTAGTATATTTGGGCTTAGATGGGTCCCTGTAAAACACTAGTATACACCTACCCTAATAGCTTAAGAGTAAACCCTTAAGGAGAGAGGTACGGTATTGTTTCAACGTTTTTCTATAAGACAAAGAAGCCGCGATAGAAATTCTCACAAACGAAAAAGCTGGTATAGAAAAATTTAATTTAGGATAGCATTATTAATTTGAATGTAGAAGCTTTTTGTTAACACAATGTGATACGTTTGGTTCACGTACGATATATATTAAACAATAAATAAAAATGTAATTCATCCCCGCTGGCTTGTGAAAACACCTGTTTTAGCAAACAAAAGGATCGTATCGTAATGAACGAACAAACACCTTTCTTTCCAAAATGCCAGATGCAGATATCCATAACGTCACCTATTTGTAGTTAAAATTTTGGACCATTCGCGTTTTGTTTTGAATTCATTTGTTTTTATTTGTTTTAGCTACGGAAGAATACGAAGAATCGGATCCTGAACGCAATTACCTCAGTTCGGAAGCTTATCCTTTTATTGACTTTGAACCTTATCGCAGTAATGTCTCGTGTCCACCCGGAGAATTCGCTTGCATGGGGACAACTATGTGTATATCCAGGGATTTGTACTGTAACAAAGAAGCCGATTGCCCCGATGGTTCCGACGAATTTAAAAGTCGATGCGGTTCGTTTTGCTTTAGTTTAATTACGTTTTAATTTAATCAGGTTTAGTACTCGAGTTGATGGCGCGTTGTTTCTCTTTAACAGTCGACGTGGGTCCCTCTATCTATACAGTACACAATCTAAGTAGAACCGTTGTTCTTATGGGCGAGAAAGACTTGTCAAAATACTTCAAATCATGTCGTAAATATTATATAGAAATCTATTTATTTCTTTATTTTTAAATTGTCTCTACTCGTAGCGTTACCACCAAATTTAAGTCTGCGAGAATTAGAATGCGTTTGTCGCAGACTTTCGCATCCTAAAGTGAACGGTACTATGTTAAATTGCCACGATAACTACAATATCGATAGGTTACCCGATATACCGTCGTATTACACTCAAGTGTACGTTTTATAATTAAACAAATCAACTCCACGGATTTTTTTTTTTTTTAAAACTCTTTTTAAAATTTTCATTTCAGAACTTTTATGAGAGGTAGCATAAAGACAGTTTCAGATATTTTTACTCGAAATTGGTCCCTAAGTACATTGTAAGTAATTGTCGCCGTGACAATAACTTATATTTGGTTTATATTTGGTGTGTACTTCTTTTTGTAGGACGATGCCCGACAATAAAATTCAAGTTTTGAAAAAGGGAGCCTTTTCCGGTCTTAGGAAACTTCAACGTTTGTAAGTACTCGATTCATTCTGATCTAATTGGACTGGACGACTAAAGTTAGTTGGCGTTTTATAATACCTCAGAAATTTAGAAGGTAACCGTATTAGCACCATTGAAAGTGGAGCCTTTGAAGGTTTGGATAATTTAGAATGGTTGTGAGTATATTTTAATTTAAAATATTTATTTAATTATTTTATTAATTAATTTTAATTTAGACATTTAGATAGAAATAATTTAAGTCATTTTGACAGTCATCTTCTTCTAGACACGCCGGAGTTAAAAACTCTGTAAGTATTAATTAGTTTTAATTTTAATTACCTTAATTATATTTTTTAATTATTTTAATTTTATCTCTACTTAGATTCCTCGAAATAAATCAAATCTCATTTGGAAAACGGGAAAAATTTTACGTTCCATCCAATTTAAAATGGATGTAAGCTTTTATCGTTAATTACGAGATATATTAATTAAGGGTTAATTTATAAATTGTTTCAGAACTTTAAGTCAGAATAAAATCCAGTATATTAAAAGCAGTATGTTCAACGAAAACTCTTCGTCCCTGGTATATTTGTAAGCAGGTGTTTGAGATGTGTGGTTTTTTTTCATTATTTTCGTATAATTAAGATACCCTAATTAAGAAACTTTTTTTGTAATATTAATTACTTGTTTTTTTAATTTTTTAGCTTATAATTTTGCGGCATATTTTATATATAAATTTTAACTTAATTATTTTTACAAAATTTCTTCAAACTGACGTCACATTTTTTTTTTTAAATTCTTGCAGAAATTTGTCCCGAAATTTAATCGAAGAAATTGACGAATACGCCTTTAAGTACATGGTCAATTTGATTGAATTGTAAGTAATTATTATATTACGTTAATTAATTTAACATTAATTTCGTATTGTGACGCTGACAGGTCGCTAATGCATAATAGAATCGCCTATTTAAAACCCAAAACCTTTTCGGGTTTAAAATCCTTACAGAGATTGTAAGTTGAACCGAGGACAAGTATCAACGACTTAACAAGTATACATACGTATCTATATTTCAGAGTTTTGGCGTACAATCCCTTTACAACATTACCTCTTGAAATATTCTCGGAACTTCTTTCTCTGGGGACTTTGTAAGTTTCTGAACTTTTGCTAATTACATAATACCATAAGTGGGCGTCTTACATCGTCGTATTCTTAGGCTAATATTGTAATATTTGTGTTCCCACAGAAATCTCATGGGAATAGAGTTTTCCAACATAAATCCTCGTCATTTTGAACCCTTACAGTTAGCGCAGTATTTGTAAGTTCATTTACTAAAGCTTTCCTTATTTAATCTGGTCTTCCATTGGTCTGTCGTTTCATGAACCGAATGAACTTAATCGTTATTTTGTTCAAAGCTTTTTCAAGAAATTTCGATACTGCAGCTACGCTCCTCACGTCCGTCTGTGTTACCCGAGAATGGATGGTGTTTCCTCCGTCGAACACTTACTGGTCTGGCCCATTCTGCGTCTGTCAGTCTGGTTCGTCGCTCTAGTCACAATTACAAGTAACATTGTAGTATTCGCCTGGAGACTCCTCTCCAGGAAGGAAGACAGGGTTCTTTCACTTTTTGTTAAAAACTTGTCCGGTAACTAAATTCGAGACATGACGCGAAATGACTGTCACCTTACGTCAAACCTTCCTTACTTGCCAGTTGCCGATTTCTTGATGGGCATTTATTTATTCGCGGTGGCCGTTCAGGACGTGATATATCGTGGCGTATACAATCGTTACGCCATGACGTGGATGACCAGTTGGAGGTGTTTGATCTGCGGAGTCTTGGCCATGTTATCGTGCGAGGTTTCGGTCCTGATACTCTCTCTGATTACTTTCGAAAGGTATCGTTGTATCAGGACCAACGTCAGGGTTGTAACGGAAAAGGCCGCCAAGTTCGCCCTCTTGGGTGTTTGGTTGATAGGACTTTTACTGGCGTTATTTCCCTTGTTCCATACGGACGGCTTCAACTCCTTTTACGCCAATAATGGGCTATGTTTCCCTCTGCATATCCACGATCCTTACATGACAGGTTGGCAGTATTCCGCCTTCGTTTTCTTGGGTGTCAACTTATTCGCGGTGAGTGTCGGCTCGGTCAGACTGCGATTGGTTGATATCGAGTACTAAGAAATGATCCTCTTTATCGAAGGTATTGCTGATAATATCGTTATATCTGTGGATGTTCCTGAAGATCAAACACGACCGTCGAATATCTCGACCGGTTTTATTAAAACAGCGGGAAGACGCGGTGCTGGCCCGCCGTTTTTTCTTTATCGTTTTGACCGATTGTTTGTGTTGGATTCCCATCATAATAATTAAAATACTCGCCCTCAGTGGAATTCCTATCAATGGTACGCTATTCCCCGCAACCGACAAGTCTTCGAAAGGCTCATTTTCGGTACGGGATATCTGTCTCTTCTCGCAGATGACCTCTACGCTTTCTTGGTGGTATTTATTCTCCCCGTCAATAGCGCTTTGAATCCAGTCATCTATACCTTAGCCGCCCCGACGGAATTACGACGTAGGATTGGTCAAATGGTCCCCGTCAAATGGTTCTGCCGAACGAGACATAGTTTCGCATCTTCCGGTAAGTTTCTCGACCTGGCCCTCCCTCCGTCTGTCCGTCCGCGTCTCCCAGGACATCGTTGGCCAAATTATAATGGGACAGACGATAAGAGAATCTTTTCTTGCCTTAAAGGGGCTGTGTACCCCTCTTCTTTTTTACCCCCCCCCCCTATGCTAAGCTCTATGTCCCACGGTCCGAACAGCCCCTTTAAGATCGAGTTTTGGCCACGCGTTTTAGACGTGTCCTCTGACTGTATTAATATTCATAGATTCCAAAACAGCCAATTCTTCGATGGCAACGCAAAGTTCTAGTTTGAATGATGGTCGGTCAAACAGTAATGGTACCGTCATCAGCATTCCTGCCATGGCGTCGGTTCCCTGTACCATTTTAGAAAGCTCAAACGAGGAGTCCGATGTCGGAGACGAAACTAAACTTTGAATGGACTCGCGCCAGTAGACCTAAAAACAAACAAACAAAGACAAAAAGCTTCGTTTATTTTTCACGAAAAGATAAGAAATATTTTATCACAACGACTCGAACAAAGAAAAAAAAATATACTTCAGTGTGCCATAATAATTAATAATTAATAATAATATATATTAAGCCTGAAATTGCGCAATATTTTTCGTAAGCAGGGCCGGCAAACGTGTTCGTTTGTTTGTGTGTGAAATATAAATCCAACTCGGCCATTTTAACAAACCATTTATCTTTTATAACAAGACCTGGAAGTTAAAAACATGGTATCTCGTATTGCAAATTGCATTAAGATATACAACGGTTTATCTCTTAAGATTTATGGGGTCAATCATTTTTCTGCCCCCCCCCGTGTGTTGTGTGTAACATTTTTAGGCCACATTATTAATTAAACTATTTATTTATGAAAGAAGTTTTGAAAAACCCCCTCAAAGTGAAATAATTAAATTATTAAGAAAATAACCATGTATTTTAATGAATTTATTTCAGACTAGCCGTTACCCGCGGCGTCGCTCGCGTGTAATAAGAACTTCCATCTAAAATGATATAAAGAATGTGTAGATTTTACTGATGACTAATATTTTTGTAGCACCCTAGGAGCGAAGGCACTCGGCACAGTCCGTCAGCCCGTCGGGATGTTTTTTATTACTTTTCACGCGGACATTATTCCATAAAGAAGGGTTTTTAAGTTTTTGGCCGCCATTTATAAAGATGGCAACAAATCGAACCTAAAATACCATTCAGCCCGTCTATAGGTTAAAGGAAACCATTGTACTAAATATTTGTGAAATCGGTTGAAACGCGCGGACTTTATTGCATAGAGAATATTTTCTTACATTTCTGGGCGCCATTTTAAAAGATGGCGAAAAATCGAACCCGAAAGACCATTCTGCCCGTCTTAAGGTTAAAGAAAACCAGTGTACTAAATATTTGTGAAATCGGTTGAAACGCGCGTACTTAATTGCATAGAGAATATTTTTTACATTTCTGGGCGCCATTTTTTAAGATGGCGGCGGATTGGAAAAATCTTTCTTAGTACGCGCCTACTACTTATGAGTAACGTTCCTGCAAATTTTCAGCCTTCTAGGGCAAGCGGTTTGGGCTGGGCGTTGATTATCAGTCAGTCTGTCAGTCAGTCAGTCAGTCAGTCAGTCAGTCAGGACTTTGATTTATATAGATATAGATTTATAATTCGGGAAAGTAGCATTGGACTGTTGATCATGGAAAGGTAAGGACTAGGATTCTAAATTGGTATTAAACCATGGTAATGTTCACGGTAATTTACCATGATAATGTGAAGTATATATAGCGCGAGCAGCTTGCGTCGTGATCATGGTCGTGATCGAGTGGGCTATGGTTACGGGAACGGGGTTTATGGCACCAAGCAGACGACGTCAACTGGCACAAAAATGCCAAAGCTGCATTTGTGTCTTGTCGTCTTCGCGATGCGTGCCTTATAATTTAATTATAGACCGTTAAATTTAATTGACGATTGCGGTTGAGTAATGTTAGATTCCGGAAAAATCTTCGATATTTAATGGAAAATGTCAGAAGATTTCCTTTTACAAGAGTGGCACGACGTTGGTTTAAAATCCGATATTCCTACAGTAACAAATTCGGGCCTTGGTCAAGAGTCAAACGCGAATTACGCGACGGGGTCGATGCTTAGCGATAACAAGGAGGATAATTTTAACCATTTAGTTCAAGTTCAACAAAAAACGACGCTGGTTCCTACCATTAGAACGTTAAGTAGGCCGAAACACAGGACTAAAAGTGGAAATCTTCCTTTAAAAAGCAATGGTAGCTTAGCCATTAATTCTAACATGACTTCGAGCGAAGCGGCCAAATTATTAGACATTTCTTCAGATACGAGCGAATCCGATTTGAACTTAGAAATGCCCCCCAAAAGAAAAGTGCGCTTTAAAAGGTAAGATACTGAATTAATAACGTCTTTAAATTAAAACGAAGTTATTAATCGCGTTGCCTTTACGGTTATAGAAAATTTAGAGCATCCTCTCGTGGGAGCAACAAATCTAAAGCCGCTAATTCGCAAGATACCTCGTCTTGTTCGTCCTGTTACTGTTCAAACAGCTTGGCCTTATTCGGATTCCTAATTTTGGGAATTTGTTCCGTGACGCAAATTTGGTTTCATTATAATCTAAGTTCAAGAGTGGATGGAATTCAAAAGCAATACAATGCCAGTAAGTACTTTCATTTTTATAATAACACACAATTATAGTAGATAGGCTCTAAGAAATTGTCAAGGGCTCTTAATTATGTGAACCGAAATGTCACTATTTACTTGGGTTTTGTCAATATATAATTTTTGAATTGCTTTAAAAACATTGAACTTGTTGTTTACGAACATTGGTATAGCTTCCCGAGTAGTTTAATATATTCCCCCTGTAAGGCGGCGCAATGGACTAGCCCGTTGCCATAGTAACGATGCATCTCGCTCTCATTGCTTGCTCCGCAGTAGAGATAAGATTACAGGGTTATCAATGAAGTAATGGAGGTGTATTTTGAAATCAATTTGTCTTTAGTTTTTTCAAAATTATTAAGTAATCGGTTGAAGCGGAGTTTATTTAAGGCGTAAGTTAGGCTTAGCGTCACTGAAGCGCGATAGTTAGTGAAATTCCCGGTTATTTTTCAATGTTTACCAGTATTAAACTTCGTTCTTAAGCCTTGGCTCGTGTCGGAATTTAGGCCTAGGTTATTGCAATTGACTCGGAGACCTCATTAATCATGGATAAGTAGATTTCGATCTCGAAACGAATATTTAAATATAATTCTTATAGTTTTAGTTTAGAAATAAAGGCAAAATTAAGCCTTTTTAAATAGATTTTAATATTTAAAATTTTAGTTTAGTCTTAATTTGTTATTAGCTAGTTAAAACTGGATCCCGCTAGTCGGTTAGATGTGGCATTTAGAACTTGCAAAAAAATGAAAAAACGTAAAGAACTAGATGCCCTAGTTCAGGGGCAGAAACTAGGGAAACGCGTTGTCAATAAAAAACAGCAACCCAGATCGGAAAATAAAGTTTCGGCTCACCAATTATTGGGAAATGATAGCGAATCCTCCGATCTTGATGATTTTACCATCATTAACACTCAGAGAAGTAATGGAAAGAAGTAAGACAATTTCTATTACTCCATTTTGTCTTTTGAAACTTGATAAACGTGGCTGCTGTAACTCTTATTTGCCCTAAATCTTGGTTATAAAGTTGAGATAATCTAAAAATTAGCGCGTGTTTTAATAGTGGGATTAGATAAACACCTGTTATGGTTTTTGAGAACTTTCCTTCTAGAGTACTTGTAACTTGATTCTAAAAATACTAATCTAGAGATTAAGTTAATCTTTAATTATCTCTGAAATATTAACAACAAATGGCCTTAAATATATTATACCAATTAATTTTTAGTCACTTAACTTTAAAATCATACCTAACCGCGGAATTAGGTCATTTTAATGGACTATTGACATAATAGGGACTTGGCAATAGAGCTATCTCATAATCTCACGTGAATGCCTAAGTAAAACGTCACGGACTTAGTTTAGTTAGTGGGTGGCCATGTTGGATACCGCTTTGGTTAATCTATTGGCTATAAATAGCGCTGGTGACGTCACACCAAGGCTTCTGAGATAGTTCTATTCGGGCAAAGCTCTACCCACTGTCGCCATTCTGGTATTCTTTTAGAAGCTATTTCTCCCTAGTAAACTAGATATCCCTTCTCGCTAGTAAACTAGATATCCCTTCTCGCTAGTAAACTAGATATCCCTTCTCGCTAGTAAACTAGATATCCCTTCTCGCTAGTAAACTAGATATCCCTTCTCCCTAGTAAACTAGATATCCCTTCTCCCTAGTAAACTAGATATCCCTTCTCCCTAGTAAACTAGATATCCCTTCTCCCTAGTAAACTAGATATCCCTTCTCCCTAGTAAACTAGATATCCCTTCTCCCTAGTAAACTAGATATCTTTCTCCCTAGTAAACTAGATATCCCTTCTCCCTAGTAAACTAGATATCCCTTCTCCCTAGTAAACTAGATATCCCTTCTCCCTAGTAAACTAGATATCCCTTCTCCCTAGTAAACTAGATATCCCTTCTCCCTAGTAAACTAGATATCCCTTCTCCCTAGTAAACTAGATATCCCTTCTCCCTAGTAAACTAGATATCCCTTCTCGCTAGTAAACTAGATATCCCTTCTCCCTAGTAAACTAGATATCCCTTCTCCCTAGTAAACTAGATATCCCTTCTCCCTAGTAAACTAGATATCCCTTCTCCCTAGTAAACTAGATATCCCTTCTCCCTAGTAAACTAGATATCCCTTCTCGCTAGTAAACTAGATATCCCTTCTCGCTAGTAAACTAGATATCCCTTCTCCCTAGTAAACTAGATATCCCTTCTCCCTAGTAAACTAGATATCCCTTCTCCCTAGTAAACTAGATATCCCTTCTCCCTAGTAAACTAGATATCCCTTCTCCCTAGTAAACTAGATATCCCTTCTCCCTAGTAAACTAGATATCCCTTCTCCCTAGTAAACTAGATATCCCTTCTCCCTAGTAAACTAGATATCCCTTCTCCCTAGTAAACTAGATATCCCTTCTCCCTAGTAAACTAGATATCCCTTCTCCCTAGTAAACTAGATATCCCTTCTCGCTAGTAAACTAGATATCCCTTCTCCCTAGTAAACTAGATATCCCTTCTCCCTAGTAAACTAGATATCCCTTCTCCCTAGTAAACTAGATATCCCTTCTCCCTAGTAAACTAGATATCCCTTCTCCCTAGTAAACTAGATATCCCTTCTCCCTAGTAAACTAGATATCCCTTCTTGGTGGAAGTTAGAGTAAGCTTGCCTGGTGTAGTACTGCCAAGTCCCTAATTGGCAACATTTACGTCATCACCCCCATCCCCCTGTCGCCATATGGTAGTTGGTACTAAGGGGGCTTGGGTACCGCTTTGGTTTCTCTTTAACATACTCGGAACTATGGTTAATTTTCCAAAGGGGTGGTGCAACTTCGAATCTGTGCGCCGCTTCTTGTCTCCCACTCTGTCTTATGATTCTGGTCACCACTTTGATTGCCGCGCTTGGTACTATTCTTTGGCTACATCTGGGTTTACGAGAAGATCTAGACTTGATAAGAGCTCATCTACAGAAAGGTTAGAACCTACCGCGAACTATTTTAACCCCTTCGGGCTTTTGGGAAAGGGGGGGAGGGGGGGTTAATGTGAAAGTTCGTAGCACGAAGTAGAATTTAACAGTAGCATGGTTAATTTAACCCCTTGACAATTTCAATTGGTTGAGATTTAGTCTAAACATAAGTTTATAAGTGATATGTTCCATAAGTATGACACTTCCTACGCTTCGTAATGCTACTGAGATACTTGCAGCTCGAGTTAGTTTGAGCCAGAATTGACTACATCAGGGTTCATACAAACCTGGAAAACAGGGAAAACTCGGGGAAGTTAAAGAGTTGACGAGAAAACTCGGGCAGGGTTCATACAAACCTGGAAAACTCGGGGAAGTTAAAGAGTTGACGAGAAAACTCGGGCAGGGTTCATACAAACCTGGAAAACTCGGGGAAGTTAAAGAGTTGACGAGAAAACTCGGGCAGGGTTCATACAAACCTGGAAAAATCAGGGAAATAACTAGTTGACAAAAACCTCATGGAAAATTCACTGAAATTTCCAATTTTTAGCAAAATAGGCCTTTCTATAAATTATTTCGCGGGAGGGTACGAACGCCCTTCATCTCTGCTTTTTCCCCCGGCAACATTTTCTTTTCGCGGGAGGGAAGAATAGCCTTCATCTCTGCTTTTTCCCCCGGCAACATACGGATTTTATGTAAAGGCCTATTCAGGAAAATCAGGGAAATTTGCGTCAAACAGGGCCGAGTAATTAAGTAAAATGTTCGTGCACATACCCTCCATAGGATTAACATTACACTATACTTTGGAGGCTCGTAACTTTGGTTCTACTAGAGATACGGGGATGCCCTTTGAGTATGGTATAGTCAAATTTGTCCCCCATCCAACCATACTAAAAACGTAGGGCTACAACAAACAGGGGCGTAAACAAACAACCCACCCTCTCACTCGTTTTGCTAACCCACTTTTGATTTTTAACAATAAACTTTCGAGGCTCATAACTCTGGTTATATTAGAGATACGGAGATGTCCTTTGAGTATGTTATAGTCCAATTTGTCCCCCATCCAACCATACTTAAACATTAGGGCTACGACAAACAGGGGCCGAGATATTAAGCAAAATGTTCGAAAACATGCCATAGGAATAGCATCACACCCAACTTTGGAGGCTCATAACTCTGGTTCTACTAGAGATACCGGGATGTCCTTTGAGTATGTTATAGTCCAATTTGTCCCCCATCCAACCATACTTAAACATTGGGGCTACGACAAACAGGGGCCGAGTAATTAAAGGGTATGGGAATTTACAATTTCATATCATATTTTAGCACGAAAGTGGTATTATATTACACTTTCAAGTCTCTACTTTCAAAATATAAAGTTTTTAATATAATTGAACCAAAGTTTCTATTTTTAAAATCCATTGGAAAATCACGAAAACTCAGTTTCGATATATAAGTCATTTTGTCTTGTCGAGCTTGTTCGGTTGTTTTATGACATCACTGTGACGTTGAGGAAAAAAGCGCGGGAAAACGCACGAGCGCGAGCGCGAGGTATATGCTTCTCCCCTCTTTGTCTGATAGCGGAGAGAGAGGCACCATCTCGCGTGTGTGACGTCAAAAACAAGATCTCGCGTGTGTTACGTCAAAAACAAGATCTCGCGTGTGTGACGTCAAAAACAAGAAAACGTTGTAGCCTTTCTTAAAAAGTGGATTTTAAATAATTTCATATGAAGCATTTTCAAATGCATATTACCAAATAACTAGAAATCGGAGAATTAAAAGCTTGATATTTTTGAATTCACAGTAATTAATTCTATCTTTTGCTATATAAATCAGAGGTTTTTCAAACGAAGCTTCTCATACCCTTTAAGCAAAATGTTCGAAAACATGCCATAGGAATAGCATCACACCCAACTTTGGAGGCCTATAACTCTGGTTCTACTAGAGATACCGGGATGTCCTTTGAGTATGTTATAGTCCAATTTGTCCCCATCCAACCATACTATAAACTTAGGGATACGACAAACAGGGGCCGAGTGATTAAGCAAAACGTAAACAAACTTACCTCCCTCCATAGGAAAAGCGGTTCATTCAACCTTCGAGGCCTATAACTCTGATTCTACCAGAGATAGGGGGATGCCCTTTGAGTATATTATAGTCCAATTTGTCCCTCATCCTACTATACTAAAGGTTTGGGGTTGCGTCAAACAGAGGCCGAGAAATTAAGCGAAATATTCAAAAACATGCCATAGAAATAGCGTCACACCCAACTTTAGAGGCTCGTAACTCTGGTTCTACTAGAGATAGGGGGATGTCCTTTGAGTATGTTATAGTCCAATTTGTCCCCCATCCAACCATACTTAAAAAATTAGGGCTACGAAAAACAGGGGCCGAGTAATTAAGCAAAACGTAAACAAACAACCCCCTCCATAGGAATAGCATTACGCTAAACTTTGGAGGCTCGTAACTCTGAAAAATTCAGGGAAGTATGTGGGGGAAAAAAACCTGGAAATTTAGAATTTTCGGTGTAATTTAGGGAAATGAGGGAAATTTGTGAGGTTTTAGTAAGTTTGCTCCGAAGGGGTTGCTTCAACTATTAAAAAAAAACCCACTCCATATATGGGAAAAACTCGGGGAAATCCGTTTTTCAAAAGTTGCATGAACCCTGTACACGTGGTTTCGCAGTCCATCTTCCTATTTAGTGTGCATTAACAGCCCCACACCAGGCTTCACTTTCTATGAGCTACATGGGTGTCACTTGGTGACAAGCTCGCGGTAACCATTGACATTAAAACTTATGGAACGTGTCTTACGAAATTACGGTGTAAATTATAAAAAGGCAACTGTGTGTATATAGTTGAAGCTCAGAGTAAAGAAACACCGGAAGCCTTACACGATTACCACATTCAATTGAAAAATTTGGAGTTTAACGTTACTACCTTCGCGGAAGAGTTGAAGAAAATCAACTCCGAGATTGGTACTATTAACGAGGCCGTGCGCTTGTTAAAATCAACGACCGCTAGTCTGAAAGACAGTATAGCAGCCGCACCCGAGATCAAAACGTTGCCCAAAGATTTCACGGCTATCACTGAAAGTGTCGTCAATTTGGGGAGCAAAATCACCCAATTGGAATCAACTGTTAAAGAACTGAAAACGACCCAAAGTGGATTAAAAGATTCGGCCCAAACGCTACAGAAAGGACAAGACGAGTTGAAGGTAAATAGGCTTAGGCTTCGCGTCATTCAAGATGGCCACCGCACCCACTGTCACCCGTCTTAGTTCTGACCCCCGTCAACTTTTGTAGGTCAATGTAACGTCATTGATCCTATCGAAAGATGAGAGTTCATCGCGGAAGGAGACTGTGGTCAGTCCAACGGACGCGTCTTTTCGGGATGGTATCATGTCCTACGTTTATAAAGAGATTCACCACGTTCAAGAATCATTTGACGAATTGAACGCCACTTTGATGCCAAAGTTAAACAATATATCGGAATGGGGAAAGGATATTGCGGAAATGAATGATTCTCTAAATTGGGCCATGTCTGATTTGAATTCGCTACACGTGAGTCTTCTTGAAATTTAATTGATATTTGCGTAATTATTAATGAATTAATTAGTTCCGACTTCTTGAGTTATGAAATGATTTATTGGCAGGTTTTCGTTTATACAAACGTAACATCCATGTTGAGGCAAGTACAAAGTGGCGAAAGTCAACTCGATACTTTGCCAACTGTTGTTGAACAAACTGTTGTTAAAATTGTAAGCTTACAATTAGTAATCGGTACTTTCGTGTTTTTTTAAGTACTTGAATTATTAATTTATAATTTGGCAGTTAACCGAAGCTTTGAATAATAAAAGTTCCGACCCGACTGAAGTAGTAACCAATTGGAAGCAACTTTTACGTCAAGCTTATAAAATGGTCGTCCTCTACATTGATATTGTTAAAAAGGTAGGTTTTAGGCTTGAACAGTGGTCGGTTTTAGGCTTGAACAGTAGTCGGTTTTAGGCTTGAACAGTAGTCGGTTTTAGGCTTGAACAGTAGTCGGTTTTAGGCTTGAACAGTAGTCGGTTTTAGGCTTGAACAGTAGTCGGTTTTAGGCTTGAACAGTAGTCGGTTTTAGGCTTGAACAGTAGTCGGTTTTAGGCTTGAACAGTAGTCGGTTTTAGGCTTGAACAGTAGTCGGTTTTAGGCTTGAACAGTAGTCGGTTTTAGGCTTGAACAGTAGTCGGTTTTAGGCTTGAACAGTAGTCGGTTTTAGGCTTGAACAGTAGTCGGTTTTAGGCTTGAACAGTAGTCGGTTTTAGGCTTGAACAGTAGTCGGTTTTAGGCTTGAACAGTAGTCGGTTTTAGGCTTGAACAGTAGTCGGTTTTAGGCTTGAACAGTAGTCGGTTTTAGGCTTAATGGAAGTCGTTCGTTTGTATTTTCTTGTCAGCTTTCATTAAACCAGACTGTACCTGACGCTTCGAAACCCATTATGGAGAAGAATAGCTTCGTTGACCAAGCCTTGAATGACTTTGAACGCTTGAACGAAACTGTTCGCGAATTGGAGAGCCACGTCAGTCAACAGTCAACATTCCAATCGTCCGTTAACCAGTCCCTCACTCAATTACGAAACCAAATCAACTCATTCTCCATCCAATTAGGTAAGTAATTGCTCTCTCTTGGCCTTCTTCTATGTTTTTGGGGGTTGACTCGGGTGACAAGTGGGCCATTTGAGGGTGCAAAGTTTGGTGGTGAGAAAGAGTCTTTGTTCTCTTTCTTTGTTGGTTGGGTTCAATCTTAGCCTTGTTGAGGAGTGACCAGCACCAAACTATTAGTACATCCCAATCGTCCGAAACAACCGCTACAATTCCAACTACAAAAAAAGACACTCCGCCGCCTACAATATCATCGATGAAACTTAATAATAATAATCCAGCATCGAAACCCGTCCCGAAAGATCTCAGGTCTGTCCATTTCAATCACGTTTATTCTTACCTCTCGTACTTTTTCGCGCTTTCCTACGGTTGCTCCTACGTTGTCTTGACGCTTGGATTGCCATTTTAGAAATCTATTGACATTTTATTATTACAATTTGCTTTGAAATTATTTTAATTATCACGGGTTTTCCCGCATTTTTGACTTATGACGTATCACATTTTTGTTATAGTTAGTTTTAGTTGTCAGTCACGTGTTTTTATTTTAACGACGCGATTACGCGATATTGGACGTGTTTTACGGGCGCGATTTCGAGACATCGGTGTTAAAATTGCACGAAGAATTTATTACGTGATAGTTGCACGTTGCATTTCTGATCTGCTTATCACAAGATGTTGCTGTTGAGTTCTTTAAAGGTGTGTTCGATGCTTAATTTTGCTATTTTTATTAATATAAAATGAAAGGGGTAACCACTGCGGCTAAATGCCTTATCAACTTATTGCTATTTTCAATGGTGTGCTTATTCGTATTGGTGCTAATAGTAGTAGCGCTTTCGCTGTTAGGATCGCCTATTCTTGAGAATTGATTGACTTAGTAGTGAATTAACACTAAATTTGAAATTTCACTTAAAAATCTCGCTAATCGGTGAAACTTATTGCTTAAAACGATTTTGCATGGTTAAGTCATGGCCCTTTTGCGTGTTTTAGTGGTTACGCCTTTGCAGGTTTGCCGCACTTTCCAATTTAAGTTCCGTAATAATAATGAAATTTCAAATAATTTAATTGCAGAAATTCAAATGATTCGAACGAAAAAACGAGAATTTTGAAACGAGCCTTGGGTGGAATTTAAAAATATTACATTCGGTTTTATTCCTTATTAAGGTAATTTTATAATCACGATCCCGTAATATAGGCCTACTTAATAGATCTCCCATTGGGCGCTGGGGCTGCGGCTGTACGAGTCACGTGAATTATCGCTAAGCCTTTGCCAAATTGCCTAGAGTTAGTGTTAGTGTTAGTTCACCAAAGATAATTTTAATGAAAGACTCAAATTAATTTCCCTAAATAGATTTTTAGTTGTTTAAGTTTGATAATTTGTGATAAAATTATATTGTTATATATAATATGGGAAATTAAAAATTACGTTAATTTAGTTAGGCCTTGGCTTAATTTTAATTAGGTATGCACGTTGATATTAATAGACTCTTTTTAGCCAATTTAGGACTAAGTTTAATTGGGATTAATTTGAAGACGAACTCGTACAGCCCAAAACAGCCACTAATAAGTTATTTAATCACAATTTATTTAAAGTTAATCGAAATTAAAAATAAATTAAATGTTTATATCGAGTAAATTTTTCTAAAAACAAACAAAGCAGCTATTTAGGTTAGGGATATTAATTAATTTTTTTTAAGTTAATTATAATTAAGATGTTTATTGTACATATCTTTTAAAGCACACGTACACTTTGTTAACTAAAACACCCGACCCGAATCCCTTCATTCTTACCTACCTACAATATTTTAAATTTCAAAATATATTGAACAAAATGTCTAAAATGCCAATTTCCATAAACAACAACAACTCTTTGTAAATATTATCTTAGAAGACTTATTCGTACTAAAACTTAGGAAAATGTTTTAACGAAACGACAAGAACTCTTTCCATATAAAAAAGCAAAGAATGTTTTGCTTATTTTTAGTTAGCGCTAAAAAATAAAGCTCAAGTTTTCGCCCAGCTGTAATATTTTTTGCCCGAAAAATCTTTGTATATTACTTTTTCTAGGAATAAAACTTTTGATTCCATTCAAAATTACACTTGAAATGGTTTTTTCTTTACTCGTGTTTTGGTTGGGGGGGGGGGAATTATATTACGGGTGGGTTCCGGGAAGGACCGGACAAGAAAAAAATTATTCTAACTTGAATTTGACGAAAAACCAATTTTCTAAGGTTATTTTGCTTGGTACAATGGGTTAAAATTAGTACTGGTAACGGCATGAAGGTGTAGGCCAACCCAGGGCCATTGTCAAGGTTTAGGTAAGCCCCTGATTCTGTCAAGAACACGAAAATCTAACGCGAAAAATTCCCGCATTCAAGGACATACCCCCCCCCGCGCTATCGTCAAGGTTTAGGCCAACCCCTTAATACTGTCAAGAAGGACACGACCGAGGACGGTCGATAAACGCTATGTTGAGTTCTATCGATTTACAATACGTTGCCAAAGTCAACCTAAATACCTCTAAATATTTACGTGTTTGAACATTAAGTTCTTCACGAAATTCCTTATCTAACCCTAATTTAATTTAATTGAACTTAATTTTATGGGAACGTAATAAATTATCTCCGCGAACCCAGATGGCGAGCGGGTTTCCAGTAAACCCAACGAACCTATATCCTTCATCTTCCCCTTGCTTTCCCTATTCTCTTTGTCCAATAATACAACGCTAGGCGATCAACTAAAGGGCATGGTGATTTTTTTTAAACCAACCCTAACCACCATTACCACCTTCTAATTATAATGAATTAGATTATAAAATTTAGTTTTTGGTACAAAGGTTAGCGAATGACGAATGAAATTTTGGTACAATGTAAATTGTAATTGCGTCGCAGTCTTTAGAAAAATATTTCTTTCTTAGAATAAGTTTCGTTTGTTTTTTTGGTAACCCCTTCTGGCCTAGCTTGTCAAATACTTTTAGACTTATTTCAGTACATAGCAGCGGGTACAAGAGCGCGAACCTTTTAAGCTAATAACTGGCGTATAACATCTAGAAGTCAAACTTAGTCAAAGTCAATAGCTTAAGCTTCTCTCGTCTCTTCGGTTCGTTCCCTTCCCTTTGGAGGTTATTAGAGAGCCTTTGGCCCTTCTGTTCTTTGCCTCTTTAACGAGGTTAATCCTCTAGTAACGAAAACCTTTCTCGCGCCATGCCTCGGTCCGACCTCGTAAATCATTTCCTATCTCGCCCTTTGAAGGCCAATTAACAACTTAACGTTGCTGCCTTGATAGATTATGACGGCGTTTAGCCTTAAGGCTGATTTACATGGTTTCTAAAAATCTGCTTGTGCGTGAACTTTTCGCTAGTGTCAGAGCTCGAGATTTTTTTATTTACGTTTTTACAGGCTCAAGCGCAAGCTTCAAGCATTTTGATTTACATGCTTTTAAAGAAATATTTTAAGATGTAACTTGAAATTGTTAAGATTTTCGTTAAGCCTAATGTTTCAAACTTTTTTTAAGCCTAATTTTTGAAAATTTTGTTAAGCCTGATTTTATAAATAATGTGTTTGGCCTAATTATTTAAATATGTGTTAAGACTATATAGCAGGAACTAATATCCAGTGAAAATTTAGTCAAAATGATAAAAAACTGAATTTTCATTGATGGCGGTAGGTTTTTTTTGGCGCTTGCTAGAAAAAAACCAAATTCGTTTTGGTTGTGGATTGAGCTTGTTAAAAATCAAACCAAGGAACAAGCGAAGCTACAAGCAGTCATGTAAATGGCCGAGCTTGAGCTTGTGCAGAAAAGATTTAAAATATTTCAAGCTAAATCCTGTTTTTACGAGCTACAATCGTGCATGTAAATGAGCCTTTAGGCCCTAAGCGTCAGGCCCCCGCTTTTTGCCCGAACCGAAGACGCCCGCCTTAAGGCCTTAATTTGATTATCACCCTATTATCTTTATCACTTTTCCTCGGATGTAAACTTTCATAAATAATCTGAAAGTCATAAGTACGCGTCGCGTAAACTAGATTGTAATGATTACCGTTTCTTTTTTGGAATTTAAAGTTACGGTACTTCCGGTTGATACGTTGCTTATAATGGAAAGTAGTTGTTAAAAAGGAGCGGATTGAAAGCTTGGCAAAAGAAACACTGAAGCCTAGGCGGCGGCACTGAGTTGGGTAGTTTTGAGTAATCTCTATAAATCACTAAGTAAACTTTACTTATACTTATTATATTCTGCATTTGGTGCTGCGTATTTTTTTTTCGAAGGGGTACTTAAGCTTGTAATAAATATATTATACCTTTAACAAATCTGTTTTAAAAATTCCCCATCAAATAGCCCTTCCAACGCTAGTCTTAAAATATCTCAAGGAAACTGCTAGTGATTTGATGAAAATTTTAACGAATGTGAACGCGACTTGGTTTTGAGTGTTGTAATGGAGGGGTAAAGGGGAAGGGGGAATAAGAGAGCAGTTTGAATTTGTATTCCGAGTGACCCGTAAAGTCAAAATGGTCTCCTCTTACCTCTGCGAAGACAATCCTGTCGTTAAATTTACATGTCTGTAGCTAGAAGCTGAGCTAATGCCTTATGACAGGACCCTCTTACCAGCGGCGGCGGCCGGCGCTGCTGCTCCGATTTCAGTCCAAACCTTCTTCCCCTCCCCCACCATCTCTTTTTGTCTTTATTTCGACTTATATCCGAGCACCCACCCTATAAGGGACTTATATCGGCTATTTCTTCGCTAGGAATGTACCTCATTTTCTCACGAATCTCGAGATATTTAAAAATAAGTGTTAGCAACTTAGTACATGGTCTATAAACCGCGACCCATTTAAACTTTATTGACATTGGAGAGCCATAAGAACGTGCTAATCTCAAGTGGCTTCAAACGATTTAAGACTGCGCGATGACATTTTGTAGTTTGGTTTTCAGGGGCTGCTTGAATACATTCACGCTTTTACCAATAGTAGCGCAAGCTGTTGTAGCCGCGAACGGAATTTTGGAAAAGCCCCAATAGGTCGCGTGAAATCCGAGTGTCAGATCTATAAGGGTAATACTCCTAAAGCGCTATGCTCTCTATAAACTATACTATCGTATAAGACTTGCAAATTCCTTAGAACTACAAATTCCTACCAGGGCTACTTTAGGCAATTTTCTAAGTAATAATGTGTACCAGCGCCTCTAGAAATTTTTACACTGCCGCGCTTTCATGTCCAAGGCGAAGCTAACTTATAGGGGCCAACCTTTAACATTAATTTTCCATAGAACGCCTGTAGAAATGTTTACACTGCCGCACACCAATGTTCAGGGCGAAGCTAGCATCTAGGGGCAATCAATAACTTTAATTTCCCATAGAACGCCTGTACAAATGTTTACACTGCTGCACAGCCATGTTTACAAGCTGAAACTGTTAAAATGTCATTGTTTTCTGCTGGCAGTTGTTTAAAACCAACCAAATTGGTACTTAAATAAACAAACAAATACATAGTGTTTATACTACATTATACAAGCTACAAACCTAAGCCCAACTGAAAACAACTTATTTTGAAACGGTGCTAGCCTTTTACATTTTGATAATCTTATTATACCAGAGTCTGAAATCGAAAAAAAAAAAAAAGATTTACATAGAAAAACAATATTCCCTTAAAAAACAAATTCCATCTTCTTCCGAAGAGCCTATATTTCTCTCTAGCTGGCACGCAAATTGGACAGGGTGTATGGCGTTTTAGGGTGTCTGTCACCCTCAGCGAGCTTTCCTAAAGTGCATATTTCTCGCATTAAGGACCCCTGGTTTTGAAAATCGACAAGCCAAGGCTTAACTTTTAGACTGATGCATTTAGGGACAGTGAAACCTTTTTTTATAACTATAAAAAAAAAGAAATTTAAAAAAAGGTTTGGTGACATACTATGGGAGGTTCCACTCGCTCAAAGTTTGGACTAAATCGTCCGCTCTTTCTCTCACACACTCTTGTAGGGTCCCCCACTCGGATTTCGAAAGGTTTTTAGGGCAGTCGTTTTTTAGCAATGACGCGCTCTCTCGCTAAAGGACAAAAAAAGGCGCGGAGCAATGAAGTAAAGACCACTTTACTCGGGGTAAAAATAGAGACTTTTGGGTGGCAAACGTTTTCTAAGTGGTGCTGGAGGGAGGGAGACATTCAGTGACACTATCTCTGAGGAGCCTAAAAGCCTATGAAAAAACTAACATCTACGCTATTATATCTATATTTAAAGAAATCACTACTTTTTTGACTCGTGGCCTCGATTTACACTGTTTTTTAAGGGGTTTTTTTGGCGATAGGATGATGGGGTCTGTATTCAGTCGATACTATAGAAAAGAATGTTAAACAACTCTCATAGCCAATGGATCAATATTTTAAAAACTTGATATTGCCCCAAGTTCTTGGGGTATTGTATTTATTTGCTAGACAAGGGCTTAGGATTAACTTTGTAATGACATATCACTGGAGTCAGGCAATATTTAGGAAAGTTATGGGCACTAATTTAAATTAGAGAAGTCATCACTAACCTAGAGAATGAGATGCACCAACTTATCTACTATCCAATGCTACTAAAAACACATTTTATTTATGGTGAAAAACAATGTATTTTTAGCTTATTGCAAAATGAGCGTGGTCTATCGTTTACCCCCTATGTATGTACCTATATATAATTCCTTTATTTGTCGACAGGGGTCGGAAGTATTTCACTCCGTTTGTCTTATGGTAGGGGGTCAAGAATAGGGTTGTGTCGGGGTTGATCCTCCAATCTGGCCCTTAACACTCGTTCCCTCGCTATCAGTCACAATCTACTTACGGCAGATGGATGGGGCACTAGCCCCCTCCCCCCAAAGGAAGGGGGAATGTAGATCCCTCTCTGCTGCTTTGAAGAGGATGAATTGAGGGAAAGACAAAAAGAACACCAAGAGGGTGCAAAAAAAAAAACACGAGCACCCTCTCGCGTCGTGTATAAGAATAAATCAACCGCAAATACAACCTTTAGATTGTAGTTCAAATAATAGTAGCGGGGTCGCGTAACTGGCGTTCGAGGAGCTGAGTGTGGGGTCTCCTTTATTGGAGAGGGGTCACCATACTATTTATGTAGGAAAGCAAAAAATACCTTTTATTTTTATTACATAATCTAATGTATATTAATTTGACATAATTTCTTATTTAGAATAAGGCTTAAAGCGGTTGCAAATTAAGTTCATAATTATGCTTACTTCTACGTCTTGATTTTAACGCGTTTTTCCAGAACCAAGTGGTTCTTTCACTTCCGGTTAAGTATGTTCAGATATGAAAATACTTAAACGCGCTCCTTGCAAGCGATTGTTTGAATCTTTGGTATAGCGGATTAGCAGACCCTAGAGACTTTAACGCGTAGCGAACTTTTCTTGGCTGTACCATACACCAAGGAGCTAGGGTTCCCAAAAGCAGCGTGCTGTACAAATGGTTGGTTCTCTTCTTTCCCGGTGGCCGCGAGGGTCCTTCGGTGGTGGTGGTGGTTCATCCTTCGTTCTTGAAGGGCGAGGAAGATGAAATGGGAAGCGATCAAGGCGACACCTGCTGATAAATCAGCGTAACACGACCTTAGGGAGGGCGAAAGGTTCACTAGGTTTTTCCACATGCAGATTTACGGGCGCGCCGAGCCGCCAACGGATCTAGAAAAACCTTTTTATGGTTGTTAGCCACCAGAGCGATTGCGCCCTCCTTCCTTTGCCCCCGCTTATTTTTCCCGCCAAACAACGCGCCCGGGAATTGCTTCATTGTTTTATTGCACGCCATTTCCCCTTACCCCCCCTTCCGTCTCGCGTTACCTAAGCTTTGATCGGGCTGTAGCTTCAGAACATTTTTGGGTACCCAATATATATTTTTTATCGCTTTATTGTTACGGGTTGTATTAGTGGTTTTTACAGTTTGATGGCTGACCAGGGGCCACTCAGTTCACGCTTTACAAAGATCTCTTTTATACGGAATTGGATTGGCAATTTTGGTTTGGTTTTTTTTAACGGTGACTTGATATCTTTATTGCAGTGGCTCTTTAAAAGCTTGTTCTCATGGTTTCCTCTTTAACCATATTTTCAACCTTTTCAGGGTTGCCACGGGTCAGGGAAAAAGTCAGGGAATTTAAAAATAGGCCCAAAAGGTCAGGGGAAAGTCAGGGAATTTTAAAAATTTCAGAAAAGTCAGGGAATTTGATTTTAGTGGGTAAAATTTCTGGGTGATAAGTCTTTATTGAAAGAGTAATGAAAGTTTCTCCTCATCCTCTCTTCTTAACACAGAGTGAACTCTAGAGAAATCCTTAAAAATGCTGTCTAGAATTGTTTTTATAAAGTAATTGCCTTTAAAAAAATCTCTTAGACTGTTAGTTGAAATGTTTCTTAATCATTTTGGTGCAACAAATACATTGGGAAACTTAATGTAGATCGAGTTTATTTAATTATAAGCACTTAGAACGTGCTGTAAACATTCACACTTTCGGCCTAAAAAGGTCAGGGAAAATCTAAGAAAAAGGTCAGGGAATTTGGTTCTGAAAATTCCGTGGCAACCCTGCAAAGTTTTGTTTCACGTATTGTAGAAGCCGTTCGTTCTGGGCGTTGATTGTCAGTCAGTGATACGATCCATACACGAATGTATCCAAAAATATTCCTAAAAAAAATTCCTTCCCTTAACGGTATCTCCATATTCGTATCAGTTCAGGGGAAATTTTGAAGCGATATCCGTCTAAGCGAACGGAAATTTCCCCTATTTTTGATATAATCCGTGTTGGTCAAAATATTCCCATACTTTTGGTTTATGCATGAGCTTGGGGTGATGTCCTTTTCTCCGTTCAACCCCGCTTGCCTCCCAAATCCGGTCAATATGTTAATATTATCGAAGACCCAACAACGAGCAAAAATCGGAATACAAAAAAAAATATCGATACATTTTCGAGGCGTGCTTATATTATTTTGAATTTCATACGTTTTTTTGCAAAGAAGCTCTCCCCATCTCTCCCCTTTTTTTGGCGTATTATCCATAGTTCAAACTTTCAAAAATATGATAAAACTTTTTAGAGAAATTTTGAATAATATCATTTAAGAAGGGTGAGGAGTACAACCTTAAAAAGAGTAAGATTTGAGTGCAAAAAATATCGGTTTTCTAATTGAAAATTTATTCATTCTAACATTGGGTTACCTGGAGGAACACAATTTTGCTCTAGGCGTTATAACTTTAACTCTTTAATCCTTTAAGTACGTGATAGCCCCAATTCATATGACCCTTTCACACTGATACCTAAAACTAAGGGTTACAAGTAACAATCGGGTCTGGCGTAATTATGCCAATAAGAATACCATCCTGAAAGAAAATGGCGTCTCCAAAATTTCTAACTCGCCGCGCTCATTTTAAAATAATGTACCAATGAAGATAAAATGACAGAATAAATAATACCAAAACAACTCAACGCACACGTGCATGTAATGAAGTTTTGAAATTCTACTATGAATATTTCATGACGGTAAACTAAATCTTTTCTTAAAAAGCTTGAACAAAATTTGTCCCAAAAATACATTTTTTGATATAAAATTTATCCGTATATGACTCCCACGCGTGCCCCCGTTAAGAATAGAAAGAGACCTCTGAAAAGACAAAATACAAAATGAAAACGATATAGCGGTTGAACCAATAGTTACAACAGAAGCGTGACTCTGCCCCTGAGGGTTAAAGACAAATACGTGGGGCTCGAACCCCCCTCCGTAAATCCCGCTCTATTGAAACGCAACCGCTATTCTCATCACAATCCTAACACGTAGGAACTCGAGGGGGGGAGAGAGGGGTTTAGAAAACCTAGCTCGGCTTCTCGATCAGAGCGAACCAAATCAGCTTGCACTAAGCGTTTTATATTGTAAATGTAGACCATCTTCTCATTTTTTCGTCAGTTCCATCCTAATAGCCTCGATCTAGGCTCGATTCGCGTCAGTTTAACTAGGAACCAAGTCCCGAATTCGAATAAGAAGGGTTGACTTAGGCCTCGGGTCCTCGCATTGTTCAAGGGATACTTCGAAAAATATTATACAACCGTTGAAACTAAGCCTAGATCAGGTTAATGGAAAGTTTTTGTTAAAGTTCTATTTGACCAATCATCGCTCGTGAATTCTTGCACGCGGATTTCCACGTGCGCTCGTTTCCTATCACGTGATAGTTAGTATGGGTACTCACGCGGATTTACACGTGCGTTCGTTTCCTATCACGTGATAGTATAGGCGCACGTTTAAGTAGAACTTTAAAGGCTAAATATTACTAGGAAGTTAAGCCGACGCGGAGTATTTTCCGTATTCTTAGTATTCGTTTTCCGCGAAGCTCTGATATGTTCTCTTCTTAGGAGCGCAGCTGGAAAACAGTGTTTTCTAATGAGCTTTAGAAGCCCGCGCGCTCTGGCCCGGAGTATAGAGCCATATAGCTAAGCCTAACGCGTATTTTTCCCTCTTTTTTGATTGGCTAGGGATGTTCGCTTAAGAGAGATTTAACAAGAGTATTGTACGTATACCCCTTCTGGGTCTTTTTTTTTTTGGGTGCCAGGAGAGATTGTAGGCCTTGCATGTAGCCAGCCAACTTCTAAAAAATTACCTCATTTAAAAGGGAAAACACTTTGTCTCTGTATATTCTTTTAGTGGTGAGGTAAAAAGGGTCTACATGACATTATCATGGGGGCATGGTATGATACGTTTCCTATTAATTTAAAATGTAACGGACGTGATTTAGTTGCGGTAGTGTTATGTTATTGTTAGTTAAAGTTAGGAAGTAATTTTTCGTGACTAGCAAACCCGTAGGTAAACCCCGTTCATGTGACCTTCAAGACTAAAGCACCGAGTAATTCACCAACCAAACTTATACCGAATGACTGTTAGTTAGGGTGTCACGTGGTGTAAGCTCACTTTATTCGAGATTAGAGCTTGGAGCTGGCCAAAAGGCGCTACTAAACCAATAGATAAAAAGGCAATTTATCTTGTATCCCTTTTCAACACCGTACCGGCCGTAGCCTTAACGGGGGAACCCAACCACCACCACGGGTGAGAACTCGTAAAAAGTACCCCAAGCCAGACTATAAGCGCCAGCTATAAGTTAATATCGTTAAGGTAGGTGTGACTCACGTGGTCCGTCGCTCTTGACTGTCTATTTCAAAGCGGAGCTAAGCCTAATTCGAGATACTTACGATGGTCAAATGATATTGTCCCGGTAGGAGTCCCGGGGCCCATTTTTATATATATTTGGGGGTCCCGAACCGGCTGCGGCCGTTGAGATAAAAACATATATGGCTAACTCGGGCTAATGTAGTGTTAGTTCCGCTTTTTACACTTTTGTTTTCGCCCCCACCCCAAATACACCCACGACAGTCGCCGAGCAGTCAAGTTTTAGTGGTCGCCTACTCAACTGTTTCCTAGTAAGCTAATAAAACCAGGACGACATAAGGTTCGCTCCATTCTCCAAGCGATACTTAAACGCCTTACATCAACTAGTATTTTTAATTCAAAGTGCTAGCTATCAATCGGCCTTCCTTAGAAGCTTTAATGTTCTCCGATAACTGGAGAATTCTTAAACACAGCTCTGAAGGTGAAATTTATCAAAATTCTCAATGCCCATATCAAATCTTTATTATTATATACCATAAGGCTCTTTAAGTATACCTTTTTTAATGGTATAGCTTTAATATATACAACTCTAAAACTTCGGTGGTAGACCAAGATTAGGCTTAGCGATTTTTTTTTACAGTACACGTGTTTGAAATACGTCATTCGTGATTATCCAATCTGAAATATTTCTTTTTTCTCTCGTGGATCGACCTCTAACCTTAACACATCGCGTATATTTTCTTACGAGGAAAAACACCCCTTTTTAACCAAAATTAAAGGTATAATACGCGTTCATAACACGACACCCTTTCTGAAAAGTATTTTATCCAATAATAATTTATATAACTTTCTCTTTCACCTCGTATTTTATAAAAGAAGCATTTCACCAACCCTTTACGAAATCCCCTCTCAATTGCTGAGTTAGCTTTTAAAGTGAGAACCCCCCGCCATCCTTAAATTTTATGACCACGAATTATCCCCCCCTAAACCCTTTTTCCTTATACCTCCCCCCTTCCCCTCTGAGTTTAAATTTCGCCTTACATCATTAGCACGTCTCACCATTGAATACATTGAGAAGCATTTCAAAAACTTCAACAAGCTACCCTGGTAGATGTACAAGCGTTTCTGTATGCTCTTTTGAGAAAATCGCCAATTACCTTTAAATCCCATTATGGAACAGCTAGGTAGAAAAAATACCCCCCCCCTGCTCCCTGTATCACTCTCTCACTCTCTCACTCTGGTAATCACCGTTGCCTGCAACCCGGCGGCTTTACCAGAGCTAGCTGCATGGGTCTATTCGCTAACCCCCCTGTCCCACTTTTTCCCCCAGCAACAATTAAGAGTTTGGGTGCCTTGTTTCAGCGGGGTTAACTACACACGATGCCTGGACCACTTTTCGTTTATAGTTATTGCGTTAGGGTTAGCTTTGTTTCAAAGGCTAGGAGGATGCAGGCTCTTCATGTCCCCCTCACCTCGCCCGGAACGACGACTATTCTACTCTTTTTGGAGGGCTTAATAGGAGAAGCGAAAGAGAACTAACTTTATCTCGAGGGAATTAGCTTTCGGTATTTTTTCTTTTTCTTTTTCTGTTGGGGGAATGTGTGGACTTGTTTAACGAGCGGGGAGTCGAATCTACAGCTATAGACCAACCAAACTATGTCCATTGGCAGTTTTCGTTTCTATAAAGTTCCCCTAATAAAGGGGTCCGCATTTATATTGCCTTGCTTGTTGAATATATATTTGCCTATCTTATAATTCGTTAACTTCGGAATTAGGTGTATGCATGGTTAATAATGGTAACACTATCCAAAGACTATTTAGTGTTTCAGTACCTTTAAATACGTGTTTATTTGTTTTTCTACTTATCTAACTTTACGACTGACCCCCCGAAGATGGTTCAAGTCCAAAAAGGACGACGATCTCTACCACGGGGTGACCATTCCGTTAGCGTACGATGTGTCCGTTAGAGTTAGAGCTTTACCTTAGTTAGGCCTCCTTGGCCGGTCAATGTCTGTGTTGGTATAGAGTGTTGCAATTTTGAGTTTCCCCTTGGATAATCCCGTTTCCATTCCGACAAAACTGAGTCTTTCGTTGAGACAAAAGCCATCCTTGTCGTCTCATCTCTTTCCCCCCTCTCTCTCTCCCTCAATCTCTCTCTCTCTCCCTCTCTCTCTGTGTCCAACTAAGATTCCGAAGCCAAAGACCACCTCTCGAATTACCCGAGATTATTTGGCCATAAAAAACCAGACCCTTTTCATCTAACTCAGTTACGGTAAAAGGGATACCCTGATAACGGAGTAAATAGACTAAATTAGGTCAAAATCATCTAACGTAACCATGCTACACTTTATGTATGCCAGTTGCCTTTAAAACCAAGGCTTAAATAATCTTAGCCATTTAGAAACTGTAGCCGAAGACTTAATTTGAGACGCAATTGGGCTTGTTGTACGATTTTAACAATTAATTACCCGTCTAATACTAAACGTTTGTAAAAATTAGGAAGTTTGAGTTGAATTCGCATTAGGAGCGCCAGTATTAATAGCTATAATGGTGTAAAATGACATTGAATAACGAGGCCAGTGTCATACAACATCAAACGATATCCTTTTCTTCGTTTTATCTCCCCATCCATAGGAGAAAAAAGAAGCTCAAGATGGAATTTGTATGAAAGGAGAAAACGGTTCCGTGTCAGCAGCGGCGTGTCGCGACCAAAAGAATGAACCCCTTGGCGTAAAAAAGCGCCCCTTGGTCTCGCCCCAGCGACATCTCAAACCCCCCACTCCCCCCCTAGCCCCTGATAAATTAATTATACTTCTCCCTGAAGCATTTTGAACAAGAAGAGAAAAAAACCCATCCCCCCGCGGCTATTGGAAGAAAGGATCTTTCTATCTAGGAGTCTGCGCCTTTTATCCAAAGAGCTCTGTATGTATGTATGTACAGTTTAGTTCTTTATAAAAACCTTTATGTTTAGTAAAGGGGGGGGGCTTAACTCTATTATTATACATGATAACGGTACAATCCTTTACCATTATGGTTTGTAGTAGATATTATACGTATTATATATATATGTCTATATAATGACCTAGTTTAATCTAATTATTTTGTGATTTTTGGGGTAAAAATATTTTTTATTTTTTTTTTGGTACGAATCATTTATTTTAAAATTTATTTAAAAAATTTAAAATTTGGGAGTGGGACAATGCCTATGAATTTATGTTTTTAACAATAGACTAGGATCCGTCTATTATTATTTGCAAAAATATAATGACAAAATTCGATAATTTAAAATTGTATTTAGGTCTAGATAATTTAAAAACATATAAAGCTTTATTGGCTATACTTAAAAGTACTTTAAATGTCCCAAGTTTCAATATTGATCGTTAAGTTTGGTTCTATTTTTAATTTAATTCTAGTTAAAAAGTACAGGGTGTTTCTGAGCAGTCTGCATGCTTAAATTAAGGAGAAATCAATTTTATGTCGAAAAAACTGTAATTTCTGTCTCCATTTATCCACTGTCCGGGACACTGTTTTCGAGTTATGATTCTTATGAGTGTCTTAGGCCCTAAGGTCTATTTTTTATATAAAATACACGAGTTAATTATCATAAATTACAATATATAATATAAAATCGTATTGTATTATTCTTACTTTAAAGCCCCAGGACCTTAGGCTCTAGCAGAAGATCGGAATAAAAAAAAACCTTGGGTATGAGAGAAAAAAATATATAGGCTATATATATATGTATGTATAAAAAATGTGTGGGTTATTCATTCGTTCAATATGGGTGCCGTCCCTTGTTTTTGCAAACCTTTTACTTAAAACTTCACTCGTCGAAAGATGTATTGATAAAAAAGGAGACCATACCGTTTGAATGATATAAAATATGCAAAATGTCCCTTCCCGAAGAGAACCATCCATTTCTTCCGGGGGTCGTACCCCACAAACGGAGGGGGCGTAAGGGGGTTAGGGGGTTGTACAAAAACCCTTATTTCCAACCTAAAAAATCTCAGAGGGCCCAACAGGCCTCCAGGGGTTGTGGGGGTCAAAATTCCGCATGAATACTATTTGATTTCTGCAAGATTACACTTTCCACACCACTGAAGAGCTATTCCTTGCCTATTTCTAGCCTCGGAACGGGGGGCTAACCCCAGGCCTGAAAAACCCCCTTAGCGGAGAGAAAACGTTGAAAAACGGGGCCCTTTAGACTCTCCATGAATGACATTTACTTTCACGCGAGTATTGAGTAGAAAATCGCTTAGATTAAAAATACTTTTTCATTAATAGTGTATATTAGGAAAGCAAACATTTAGGGGAAACCTTTTAACATTAGAATCCCATAGAACGCCTGTAGAAATGTTTAACCCGCAATACACCGCTGCTCAGGGTGAAGCTAACGTTTAGGGGAAACCTCTTAACATTAGATTCCCATAGAACGCCTGTAGAAATGTTTTTCCCGCTGCACACCAAAATGAGTTTTGTTTTAATTTTATAATAAATACTTCAAATCTAAGAAATATTCCAAATTAAATCAAATTCCCTAACCATTTTTAAGAGTTTTAAATTTTCCCTGATATTGTTGGCCCGTGGAAATTGGTACCAAATTTTCTAGATCAAAATGAACGCGTTCTCGCGGGCTCAGCTTGGGTTCGGTTTTCCCACTCTGCATATTGGCATCTCGCGGAAAAAATACCATCTTTTAAAGGTTTTTTTTTTCGCTCTTGGCTCGGAATTCCCATCGCCTTCACCTTCCCTTATTGATTTCCGGTTGCATCTCTTCTAGTTATTTTTTATATTCGGATGCTTCGAGTCCCTCCCACCTCCTAACCTTCCTCCGGAGGAGAAAGACAACCGTTTTTGAAGTTGGGTACGTTCGCACAATCACGGTTGAAATGATTTTAATATCGGTTTAGAGAATTACACTTATTTGAATACCAGTAAAACTTAGTAGAATTTCAAACTGAATATTTCAAGGTAGTTCTTTTTTATTTTTTATCTATCTGTCTGTCTGATTGTAACGGTCTGCAGGCTTATTGCGCTTTTATGTTTAGTTATTCCTTAAGTTTGTTAATGAATTTATTAATAATATACATTTTAAACTCTTTGTATACAATAATTATAATCTGAACTCGACCCAAAAGGGGTGACAAAGAGGTCGTGTTGAAAAGAGGCCACGAAATAAATAAAAAAAAAAATTGGTTTAAGGGTGGCATCTCCTAAAGATGGTAGACAGTAGACAAGAAAGGGATGGAAAGAGGGTTGGGTTTTAGCCGCGTCTTGCGGTCCCTACATGGCTACGCTACTCCTATCCATCTCTGAAGTGCACGACGAGCTGGGGGGGGGGGTTTGACGTCACCCCCCCCCTAGACCACCGCGTTTACGTATCAATGATAAGCTAATCACGAGCCTGACTGTCACCAAGCGTCGCGAAGATCCCCGGATATCCATTCATCTATTAAGTCTGTCTTAAAAGAAAACCAAGATTTCAAGATGACGATCTTAAGGATCCATGAAAATTTCTTTATAATATTTTTATAAAAGTTGAAGTCGTTGCCATGAGAACTTTTATATAATGTAAGGAAAAATATATTGTGCTTAATGATCGGGTTAGGTTAATGCTGCAGGGGTTTTTTGATTAATTAAAAAAATAGGTACTGTACAATATTCATGGATAATATTGAATAAATTCGTAATCCTTCGTATAAATAAATAAATAACTAAATAACTCTAAGGTTCACTACAAAATCAGTCAATTGTTTAAGCTTATCTCTGGCTAAAAATTATCTGTCCCTGTTTTATCCAAAAATTAAATTTTTATATTGTTTGTTATTTTTATTTTACAGATACAGTTTTTATCATTGAGTTATCATCAGATGTTGAGGCTGAAGTCGAGCTGGGAGGGTGGTTCACTGTTTACCGCCGCGGGCTGAGAAACTCTGGAATTACGTAGGAGCGTTCCGCGGGCCGGTCTTTTTGGGATTTGGCGAAAGATTTCCTTTACGGTTCGTTCGGGAGGCGATCTTGAAGAGGAGAAAACCGAGGAGAATTTCTCTTCGCCCCCGAAAAACGGGGGAAGAAAACGTGGTGGTAGTCGCGTGGCGTGGTATGGATACCATCCTCCACTTTGGACTTTACCACCATCATCCAGAGAAGCCCCGAGCAAGGGGGCGATTGCAACTCCAAACGAAACTTCTCGACAATTCCTTAGCGCCCGAAGGAAGGTAGACAGACGTTCGCCTGTACGACCAAACGCGTCGGACCGCCGAATAAACCACCAGCCAGCTTTGGGTGAGTCTTAATTACTTAATTATATAATGATTTCTATACCTAACTCGTGATAATTACCGTACCAGGTCCAAATTATTTATCCCCCATATCAAAATAATTGGCATAGATAGTTTGAGGCTATAAGAATGTCGTCATAATAAAAAAATTGATAGTTACGCTTTGCCCCCCCTCTCCCATCTACCGTAGGCGTTATGACGTATTAGAAAAATGTATTTCATTCATTCATTCAAGATGGCGTATGCTGTTTGGGTGGGGGGTCGAGCAAATCCAACTCCAGGTTTAAATTGTCTCGTGGACGATTTAAAACCAATTTTCACGCTTTTTTTGGCGTGCGCGGTCTTGTTATAGCTATTTTTGTACACTTTTCTCCCGCCCACCCTCGTGGTTAGTACGTTTTCCCGCCTTTCTAGCATTTCCCGCGCTCTATGGATATGGTAACAGCTCGCGCGAGCTCTTTCGCGGATTTACATACGATGACGATGATTCAGGGACTTGGCGCTGCAGTGACACATACGTTTCGAAATTCCGGGCTTCAATTTCTATACGCCGGGGGGGGGAGCTTTTAGTATAGTTGAGGATTATATAACAGGACCCCCCACCACCACGTCCTATTGTTCCAAAATTCACCGCTAGCACCCCGCCTTTTAGGTACATCTAAACTATATTGGCCGGAGAATGTGTAAATTGTAATCTCATTTTTGATTCCGACTTTTTTAAAAAGTTTATGGGTGATTTGAGGGAGATGTACTTGTCTGTATAAGTTGACACGATTTCTCCCGCAGCTCAAATAAATTTGGCGTGTTTAAATCTCGTATGTCCCATCTAGCTCAAGGTGCTATGGTTATTCAGGGTTGTTATTGTACCTGGGAAAGTCCCAAATTTTTGAAAATGGTTGAAAGTTTGGGAATTTCATATTGTGTGGGTAATTTTATTATAGTAGGTACTGGTCATTGTTAAACGTGGCATTCTGAATTAAGTACAAAGTAAACTTTGAAAATTGGTCAAGGAATTAAGTCCTGGAAAAATCAAGGAGTTTTAAACTGAGGCGATGCCAAGTGGTATCAACCCAGAACGATTTTAGCTAAACCTTTTGAATTCAAACCTTAGCGTCAAAAATACCTTAAAATCATACGGGGCAATCCCTTAACCATTTCTTTAAGAACCTCTGCAAAATATACTGCAGTATATACTCTGTCTATATAAACCAACCAATACTATATATAGACAATCGGTATCGGCAAGAAAGAACTACCTAGATATCACATTCGATTTATTTTGATCGGCTTTGTCATACACGTTACAAAAAAACACCTCAAGATATTGATAAAAATATCTTTCAGTGAGAGTTGTAAATAGTAAAATAATGAGCCTGTCCTCGTAGATATAAAAAAATATATCGAAATATATTCCCCACACCGTGTTGTGTTGCGTCAAGTTTGAAACATGAGAAGATCTTTTTTTTCTATCTATACGAGCAGAGTTGCTAAACCCTTTTCTACCTCAAAATTTGACCGCAATCCGAAGGTAAACGTTAGCAAAATATAGTTACGACGGTAATACGTAACTCCCCGCCTTTAGTAACGGTTTCATTTCATCTTGGGATATGTTTTAATGGGGTTTTGATGCGCTTTACTCTCGTGTCTTCTCCGATACGCGCCTCGTCGTCTTGCATGGCTTTTTCTGAACGCGTTAAGCTTTTTTTAAAAGGTCTAGTTTACCCCCTGACGCCTCCAAAAGAGGTGCCAAGGATGTTGCTGCTATAGACACGTAACATAGCAACCCTTGTTCGCGTGATCGAATCATTTCGAATATGGCTTGCTGATATTTCAAGCTGTCTGTCAATTCAATCTTGTAAAAACAATACCATGGTTCTCCTCGAGAAATCTTTTTTGAATTGTTGTGGAAGGTGCATGGTTTTATGGCAAGGGGGTTTATTTGATCTTCAGGAACGAATGGAGATAAACATTTTACGCTTCTTTACTAATAATTAACTATTATAGTTTGTTAGTGTTCAAGCGATTTAATTATAAAGTTTAAAGGTAAAATATCCAAAATAAAGTATACCGCTATACCATTAAGTATTAACTTTATAAGTCTTAACACTTTGCCTTATACCAAATGTATAAAATGCCCCTCAATCCAATCCAACAAAAGCTGGAACACCAAAAGTCGAAACCCAGTATAATCTTTTCACCGGTCCCCCCCCCCAGTTTTCAGGCCAAACCGAGTTAAATCTGCATGGCTAAAGAATAACAAGACGTATATATATAGGCTTTCCTCGAGGAAACGAATAGGCCTACCTAACGTGTTCCTATAACTCTAAAACCCTTCCCTACGTCGCGTCACTTCGACTGGAAGTTTAGTTTTAAAAGTTTTGGGAAAGGCAAACTTAAAATAACAAAACCTCCTTTTTCCCAGAGCCTTTTTAATCCAAGTTTCGTGATCGCCTTACCGAAATATCTAGAGCGAAATCCCTCCGCCCGCAAACTGCCATACTTTTTCTCTTCTCAACTTTTCAACCTCTTTCTCCTGATCCCAGCTGCCTGATCTCGCGCTTCATTTATCCATCCAACTCTAGTTGTATCCCGAACTCGTAGATGGCGACTGTAAGACGAGTTCAGATAACTTTTCTAAGACTTTTTGCCTAAAGTTGCCAGTTTTAAGAAATCTTGAGGATCTAATACGATCTGTTTCAGACTCCCTTTCAACTTGAAATGTTATCATTTTGATCATAGGGGGTTTAAGTTGGACCTTTTAGTAGATGAACTAATAGATTGGGTTATGGCTTCCTCTCATTGTTGCCAGGCAGAACCTTTACGAGTCAAGATATACTTGTTTAGCTTTGGAACTTACTTAAGTTCAAACTGAATTCTTTAGTTCATGTAGTAAGCGGCAGCCGACCTTTATGTATGAAAACACAATGGATAATCCGACCAAATATTCGTGTTTAAATCTGTTCCGTCCGTTGTTCGGAGTTGCGAGTTTTCCTTTTTTAAAGAAACTTCATTTAGGACTGTTCACGAGCTCGAGCCAGCTCGGGCTCGTGACGAGCGAGCCGAGTTCGAGCCGAGCCGAGCCGCCACTTTTGCGGCTCGATTAATTAACGAGCGAGCTTTTTTATGGTCGAGCCGAGCCGAGCCGATAGGCATCGAGCCGAGCCGACTCGCGAGCCGGCTCGCGAGCTTAGTCACTGATATAGTGCTTTCCTTTTAGTCTTTATTCTCTCCACCAATAGCGTTCCGTTGTATCTTTACATGAAATAAAGCGTGGGAAAAATCTCTCGTCTCTAACCTTGAGCATATTTTAAAGAGCGGGTTTTACTGAACCACTACATTCCTAAACATGGGATGGCATTTATAGTCATTCTCAAGTTTGACGTTAGTAGTAGCAATTTTTTTTAATCATGTATATGTTAATCGAGCCAGCTCGGCTCGGCTCGATCATTTTCGAGCCGAGCCGAGCTAGAGCCGAGCCAAGACCCAGCTCGGCTCGAGTCGAGCCGAGCCGCCGTTTTTTTGACTCGAGCCGAGCCGAGCTTTTAAAAAGCTCGCTCAGCTCGGCTCGTGAACAGTCCTAACTTCATTACAAAAGCCATGCAGCTCGGGTTCCCTTTTTCAGAACTAGAACTAGAGTGTAGAAGTTCTTTTTAGAAGTTTTTTAGTATCGCGTGACCGAGCATGCAATGTTATAGTGTGAGCAATGACTCTATTGAGTCGGGGAACTCTATCTGGATATCATTGACTGTTAAACGGTTTTCCTACTAGAATTTAGGTAGCTCCTTAGCATTGAGAATCGTCGCTCTGGAACGTTGAACACCGCGGCCGTGCAGCTCGAAACGCATGATCGCTAGCTGACTCAAAGCTATAGAGCCTTAGCCGTTTTTGCGACGCACAAAGTAAATCGTCGGTGACTCCATATTTTTAATACTCTTAACTTATAGACTCGCTAGCTCGACTTTTGTGTACTTGGGGTCATTGTTAACATCGCCGACAATAGATTAGAGTAACTTTCGAGTTTGACACGGACACGCTTGATTTACTAATGAGTATTATAGCGTTTTACATCTGACCGACAGTGTAAAGCCAGGAGTCTCTAAAAGGTTCTTCCGTACTCGGTATATTTGCAGAGATTCGACTGGTGAGAGATTATAGGTGATCACCAATTGAAGGGATTATCCACTCCAGCACCTTTATTTCAATTTACCTTTGATTAAATATCCTCTGACGGTGTTGTAAAGTTTATAAATTAACCACCATCTTGTAAAATGGTGGCTCATGCATGCAGCGAGTCTTAAAATATTTCTCGCTCATAGTTTATAAAAACATTTTCTCTAGAAACTTTTCTAGATCTATATAGGCCTAGATTTCAATAACATATTTTTTTCATCTTCAGTACGAGTTGAGAGTTGAGAGCGGGGAATGAAAAAAATATATCTTAAGAGTTTGCTCGTATAATAGTTTAAGTCTAAACTGGTTCCTGGCGTCGGCAGCTAGTCGGCCGTCCATAATAATAATAAATAGATGTCTAATACTCCAATCTGTGAAAAGGCAAAAAGACCATCGTTTCCTCTCACTCTCCACGAAGCTAAGGGTGACAATACTTACATATTTTTATGGTCTTCGAAAGTCGAGAGCTAGCTATAGGGTCTGGTACAGTAGTGGTACAGGCAGCCACATGCTTTTTCCATATTACCAGGCAATATCCTCTCCCATGCGGAGTTCCGCGACTCCCGATGGAGTGAGTACTGCATGCAGGCATCGTTTCTTTAGTTATAAGGACAACCCCAATTTTATAGACGCTATATATCGTCTTTGTGTTCTCATAGACCGGAGTCACCTCCGGCTATACGCGCCAAGCAATTTTTTTGTATCTATACCCCTGTTCATTCGCACTTGACAACAGAACGGAAGTTGATGCGCGTTAATACATAATTTAAAGAGCCATAGAAAAGAAAATAGTTTTCTGTAATGAGTAGCTTAGTCGTATCTTAACATCAATTAACTTGTTTAAATTATCTCCTTAAATTAAGTCTAATTTAACAATTACAACAACAACCGTACTGACACAGTATTTTTGATTAATTAACATAAAGCTTACAGGTCAAAGTACGCGGTTCAAAAGCCAAGAAGTATACGTACATCATGTACCATTAGATTTTGTCGTAAACTTTGTTTATCTAGGTGTGCTTGCTCTGGTGATATCCTATGATATCCATTAACTGTAAGTTGTAACGAAGCGTGTCAAGGTGTAGGTATACTAGGTCTAAACCTCGCGAAAAATAGATGACTTTTCGCAGCTGGCTAAACATGGCGAGCTAGTATACCCCTTAACCAAGGGTTAGGTCCAAAAGCTACAGGCCTCCGTAGTAAATAATTGGTAAACGCTATACAGATTGGGGATATCATTTCAAAGTTACGGAGCTAGCTAGTCTAAGCAAGCGCTGTGTTGGCAACCCCGCTGAGAAGCTCCGGGGAAAATTGGGACCCCCAAAAAATGCCCGAGAGAGAGAGACCCAGGCTATATAGCTACTCTTTGAAATGATCCGCCGCGCATTGGGGTCCCGGGGTGGAAATGGCGTTTCGGAGGAGTTCCCGAGACCCATGGTTAGTGTGTCAGCGACTCTTTTGTGCCTTTAAGTTGACAGCCGTGTTTGAAACCTCACTTATGACCCCTCTACTACCCCCCGAGTGACCCCTGACCCCCTCCATCCCTATAAGAGCTATACACTACTTATTATAACCACGCATGCACCCTCCCTATTCAGCCAGTCCCGCGGCTGACTCCAGTCCGATGTCCATATAGTTTTCCCGTTTTGGTCATAGCTGGTCAATGAGTCCGAATTCTTGAAATATTTCCTTCAATATTGGGGGTATTATTACAATTACATTCGGAGATAGGTCTCACGAAACTATCGTTGTCTGTTAAAAGGCCTTCAACAGACAATTCTGTCAAAATTCACCAAGATTTTCCACTTAATACCATTTGAAATGGTTAAAATTATTACTTCAATGTTCTGTAGCGAAGAAATTCCCAAAAAAAAACAGGAAAATCAAATTTAAAAACGCTTTATACGAAAGTTCAATAATTCTTAGAGAAACATATTCTTTATAGGGAACAGTTCATATTGTCACCAAAGTCCTCGAGTTAGCTATTTGAGAACGAGTTTGAAGCGCGAGCGCTCTTGTAAATGTCTCCTAAAGAGACTCTCGAACCAGTTTAACCAGAAAATAACTCGTAGGGTACACCAACTTAAAGTATTATTGCCTGAAGAGTACCAAGTTAAAATGGTTTACGGGATAGCTTTTTCAATAGCGGACATCTGGTATCAGTATCGAGGACCCGTGTCTCTCACGGAGCTGGGTGGCTGCATGGCTCCCTGGATGTAGTGTAGATGATTCCCCTTTTAAAAAGTCAACCCCGAAAGAGTGTAGACCCCCCCTTAAATCTGTGCAAGGAGGGGGGCAGTCCTTTAACCCCCTGTCCTTTTCATTACGCGTTTCAACTTTACCATTCCTGGCAGGACCATCCCTTAATGAGAACCATTATTTCTGTTTCTTCAATTCTAACGATGCAACGGGACACCGTATTATCTTATGGGACTCTTGTTATCTCACCACGTTTGGTCCATGCGGTGACATGCACCTAAAAAGTATAACCATAAAGATTCCCAGTGTCCCACCTATGTAGGCATGTCAAAATTTTATTTCTAAAACCACAGACTAACTCGTGAAAGCGTAAATCTCTGATAAAAAACCTTACTATTATTTCAGTTTTGTTAAACTAACCAAAGGCTTATAAAGATAGGCGTCTCACTTTGAGTATTCTATAACGTTAACCCCTTATCAAACTGTTCTGTATAAGATATACTTATTGTATCTTTGGCGTGGTACGCGTTACTATAACTGCCGCTCGAAATATTTCGAACCATACTCATATCCGTGATTCTTGATATATTCTTCGGTATCTAGGGTATCACGCGGTCGTCGAACACTTTGTGCTTAAGGTTTTTCATCAGTTGTATTATGTCTCTGAAGTTCTGAACTGCTTTCGGGGTTCGCTTCCATACCTCTTAACCCCAAGCGCGCGACAAGACCCAAAATTAAACGAAGAGATATTAACAGCTACGTGTGTGAGCGGCGCCGTTGGTACTCTAATATAATAATACCTATAATGTTAAAACCCTTCCAGAGATTTTGACAAAAAAATTCAAATTGCGTATAAATCTATTGACGCGAATCTAGCTGATATTTAAGTAACTTTAAAGCCCTCAATACACGCCACATACACTTTAAATGCCACCCAAGATTCCGTTTCCATACGCTAACTGTGTTTATATATATCTACTAGGTAGCTAAATACTTTACCAACTTACCTCGGAAATAGACAAAGCTTAATAGAAGTTCATCAATTTGAAGTCTAAAAAACCAGATTAATGAAAAATAAATCCCATCACTTAAAACAGAGCGTAGAAACCGGAAGTGAACTCGGAAGTAAGATTAAATCACATAAAACAGAGCGTAGAAACCGGAAGTGAACTCGGAAGTAAGATTAAATCACATAAAACAGAGTGTAGAAACCGGAAATGAACTCTAAAGTAATATTAAATCACATAAACAGAGTGTAGAAACCGGAAGTGAACTCGGAAGTAAGATTAAATCACATAAAACAGAGCGTAGAAACCGGAAGTGAACTCGGAAGTAAGATTAAATCACATAAAACAGAGTGTAGAAACCGGAAATGAACTCTAAAGTAATATTAAATCACATAAACAGAGTGTAGAAACCGGAAGTGAACTCGGAAGTAAGATTAAATCACATAAAACAGAGTGTAGAAACCGGAAATGAACTTGGAAGTAAGATTAAATCACATAAAACAGAGTGTAGAAACCGGAAATGAACTCTAAAGTAATATTAAGTCACATAAAACAGAATGTAGAAACCGGAAGTGAACTCGGAAGTAAGATTAAATCACATAAAACAGAGTGTAGAAACCGGAAGTGAACTCGGAAGTAAGATTAAATCACATAAAACAGAGTGTAGAAACCGGAAATGAACTTGGAAGTAAGATTAAATCACATAAAACAGAGTGTAGAAACCGGAAATGAACTCTAAAGTAATATTAAATCACATAAAACAGAATGTAGAAACCGGAAGTGAACTCGGAAGTAAGATTAAATCACATAAAACAGAGTGTAGAAACCGGAAGTGAACTCGGAAGTAAGATTAAATCACATAAACAGAGTGTAGAAACCGGAAGTGAACTCGGAAGTAAGGCATATTTCGGCCGACTTTTCTCTCTGGTTATTTTTACTCTAAATGAAATATGTTTACTTCAAATTAACGTACTTCCGAAGTTTCTAGCTCGTCTACACGTGAAAATACTCTTCAAGCTCCTCTAACCATTCTGCTCGGAAGTTATTGTTAAAAGTATCCATTGCCGCATATTGCCATTGGCCATTTTTACTTCCGAAATTGTTATATCCGTGTCTCTATATAATATAAAACTTCTCTTTTTTTTTCAGGGGGTTTCGGGGGGTTTATGAAAGATTTCTAGAAGCCTTATTCGGGTCGGGGACTCGGGGGGGGGGTTAGATACCCATAGCGTACCCGGGTACCCGGCCGGGTTCGCTAGAGCGCGTAATTGTAGCATTTTTCAGAGGGATTTTGAGGCGTATAACTTTAAACGTCTGATAAGGGAAATTTGGGTGGGGGGTTCATCCTCTTCCATACCCCCCCCCCTCCCCACACCCCGTTTGAAATTTTTTTCCGCTCATTTTAGTTCGGAACCGTATATCTATTCGGGTTCCCCTTTATGTAAATTGTCCCTTCTTTTTATGTTATGGAAAATGATAGTTTTATGGTTTGGTATCTTGGTAATTATTTTTTGACTTTTGCTTTATTTTTTTCCCCAAATTTTTCAGTCTTTTTTGATAGCTATAGACCCTATGTTACGTATTTTTTTTTTCGCTCTCTTTAAAGGGATACTTAAAAGCTACTTTTAAATGAATAAAAATCATTTAAGATTTTTAATAAAATTCACGCGTTTGAAAGATGAAATTTTCTATTTTATTTTTTGTTGAAAACGTAAGTTTAATTTGAATTGGTGGGGTAATTTAAGTATCCCTTTAAAGAATGATAATTTGTTTTAAGCGAAGGGTGAAATTTTATTTTTCATGTCATCTGGATGCGAACGAATTATTTTTTAGGGAAATATTTCAGTTTTGGATTTATTTTTCTAAAGATTTAGGGTTTTTAATATGTCTAGTAAATTACTTTTTTCTGTGGGGATATTTTTGCAATTTATCGTTAAAGTTCAGGAAAAGAAAAGATGCGTGATGTCAGATTTCTGTCTTTCTGTATGTAGACGACCGTGGTTTAAACATTTGATCGAGAAGCGTTTGGTATAAGAAATATAGAAAAATAAATCGGTACGATAATAAGATTTTCCATCCGGTCATTAAAACCAAATTAATCATAAAAATTTAGGGAACTTGTCTTGAACAGTAAAAACTGCTTTTGCCCAAAACATATATTCAGCACGGCTTCCTTTAGCGCATGAAGCTCTAAAATTTTATTTAGTTTTCAATAGGTGTACTGAGAAGTAGTATACTATAGTTGCAGTGAACGTTTTCACAAACTAGCTATCGGATTAAGTTCACTTTTGAATGGAGTTTGGGCCGAACTCCCAGAGTCCTGCAGTTAGCAAAACATTCGGCAGCTGCTTTTCTAGCTTCGACTATCAACTGGCATTGTTAACTTCTCATAATGTTTATTCTACTCGCAAACGTTTTCTATATAGCCAAGGCTTAATCCCGAGAGTTTTTTCGAGTTTTTGCTATACTGGAAAATAGTTAATCCAATATAAACCATTTCTCAAATACAACTACAGCATACGCCAAAAAAAGTTTTAAAGGTTAGACCGATCTCTATTCAGATGGAATTATAACCCCCAGTTTTGAGTACGGGGAATATTGGTGCATGGCAAGGCCTAAATTTAAGCCTAGGCCCCGCAGCCTCGCGCCCGGTCAGTTACTAAAAATTTGTTACGCCTATTTTTCAGCTAAGCCTAACGTGGTTTATGCATGACGGTATTCCTTCTTCCAGTTAACGTTTTCATATCGAATAATAATTTAAAAGCGTGTGAGTTTTATATCGAGGGGTGTGTGTGTGTTGTTAAGCCTTGGTCTTTTGTACGTCTATCTAAGAAAACTATTTTTATGACTCCCTGCATGGGTGTTGATGACCGGGTTTGCTTTTTTCTAGGTGGCAAAACAAATTTTTTACCTTTTTATAACGCTACAAATTTTTTTTTACAAAGTTTGACATTCACGACTACAAAAGGGAGTTCCCGACAAGTTTCTTAAATATTTTATGACTTAGGAAATAGGACGTATATACTCTTAGAATTTTAGACGTAAGCTATACGTTTTGACCTTTGACCTTATAATCATATTCATTTGAAATATTTTTGTATAAACTGAAAATTAAGACGAGGCGCTTTGAAATTAATTTAGTTTAAATGAGAGGTCGCAATTTTTGATGTGTCACTCTGACTGAACTAACAGCCATAAACCAAGCTACGTTTTGACCTTTGACCTTATCATATTCATTTGAAATATTTTTGTATCAACTGAAAATTAAGACGAGGTACTTTTAAAATTAATTTAGTTTAAATGAGAGGTCGCAATTTGTTGAAATGTCAACTCTGACTGAACTATAACAGCCATAAACCTTAGAATACAAACATATTTGGTGACATATCGTATCCCCTCCGATTTGATGGCGAGAATCGTGATCCCGAAGGAAGCTATGTCGTTGATGGTAATAGCTACAACATGTTTTTTAAGGCCCTCACCGCGACGCTCTAAGAGGCCAGCATGCACCGTTTATGTCCAAATAAGCTCGAGATGTGACACTGCAGGCTAGAATGGTCGGAGTGATCCGTTGGTACGTGCCTGGCAAGATTCATGGCCTATCCGAATCGTGTCCTCTTGTTGAAGTTCAGTCTGATGACCAGGGCCAGGGCTAGGACTCCCGTTCATATTTGCGGATCTTTTTCTAACACTGAATGCATGCTAAAAAATCTTTGGCTGGCTTGTTTACCGAGTCAACTTAGAGTCGTGGCCGTGTTTTGTCGGCGGCTTAGATTTCTTTGAAGATTTTTACGTATTGCTGGAAAAGGGAGGAGGAGTTTAGATCTTTCTCTCTGTTAAATTCGTTTCTGAAGATATATGGGACACTTTCTTGACGTAAACATCTGTAGGATTTTAGTTGTATTTTGATTTGTTTAACGTTCAGATTTATAAGAGTAAGTTTATCGGTTTCTTACGTTTCACGTTGTAGCTACTAAGAGTTTGTGAGACCCTGTCAAATTAAGGCTTAATACCGATTAATTTTGGAAATTGGCTGCTAATTAAACTTCCCGTAGTTAATTCTTACACTAGCCCTTAGCAAGGCCACAGATTAGACGCGTCACAAACTTAGGTATCTTTTAAACTTAGGATAAAAGTCAAATTTTGTCGTTCTGTTATTTTAAAAAATACTACCCAAATGATGCGAAGAAAGCTTGAACATTTCATTATTATTGTCTTACGGTTTACTGAAACTCTCGTATTAGCAGTTTAACTAGCATTCTTATATAGCTCTGAAAATTCTCTTTCTTTATTAAATAAGGTAAAGCTTATAGACTATAAATTACGGCTCATGATGTTCTAAATCTTTAAAATCTTTCAAACAACATTCTCCTCTCTCGTATTATGATTTTTAGGGACTAGCTGTTACTTGGGGCGTAATTACGCGTAATAAATACCACGTAGGCTACCAGAACGGTAGGTAGTTGTTTCTTTCCAATCCTAAGGGTAAACTTTAAGCAATAGCGTGGGAAAAAGAGACGATTTGAAAAGATTGTAAAAAGATTCTATCGGAGAAAATAAAAACAACATTCGGTAGCTGCATGTTCCGTTTTTTGGTGCAAGAATACAAGTTTTCGGTAACTTCTAATGAAAAAACCGCCCCAAACTATCTTATACAAGTATTTATCCTCTCTGAACCCGAGCGCTGATAATTTAGGGAAAGTCGTAAAAAAATCGACAGTTTATTCGATATAACTCGGTTAACGCTTTTAAAACGTCTTAAAGCTAACTGTCCATCCATGGATCCCGCCTTTAATTCAATTAATACTTCCTTGGCGAACGCGAGTTACGCGCTTTACAAGCTGGGATGGGATGGGTATCTCTTTTAGGGATAGCGTCGAAATTTGACGGTTTTCCAAAAAATTTCCAACTTCCAGGGTGTGTTTAGCTATATAAAGACATCGGTACTAAGTAGCTATGAGCCAAGGCCCAAAAAAAGAAGGGCCCGGGGCCAATTACGCTGTTCACTATCTAACAAAGCGTTGAAGGCGAATGCGAATGCGTTAATATAATAGGGGGTCCTTCCTAACACTGTACTTCTTGCCTTAATAATATCTAGTTAAGATGGTGAACTTTGCAAATGTCCCCTTTAAAGTCTTCTATGGGGGGTCAAACTCGTTATTGCAGTGCGCCCATTATACTTTTTAACAGGAGCACCATGGTCCATGGACCCCTTCTTTAAGGACTCATTTTCCCGCGCTGCCGTGCATTGTTATTGTATTCGGCGCCCTTTTATGGTCTTTAGAAAAACGAAGATACTTTTGTGAATTTTCTTAGACGGCGGTGTGATCTTGTCTCTATCCAAAAGAATACTTTTTGAGCGTAAAAGAAAATAATTTACAATCCCCTTAAGACATACTGCCTTAAGTTAAAAGTTTACCAATTTATATCGCCAGAGAAACAAGTTCTAAAACCCTGAAATGAGCAAATATTAACTATTTCTAATTTAAACTTCGATTAAAATTTTATACGTGGAGTCAATCACCGAGTTCTAGGCAAGCGAGTCCGTTGCAACGCGAGTAGTAAGTAGGTAGACCAATTCATATACCAGTTGATAAATTAGTTTTTGGGTAAACCACCACCAGAAGACCACAATACGGGGGAGAGACCTTATACCCACGATGCACCGCGTAGAGCTAGAGCTAGAAGAACCATCAGTCTAGCTAGCTAGCGGTCGCCTACTGGAAGCTTAAAGCTTTTGGTGTATTGGATCAAATCCAGTACAAGCTAGATAAATGTTTTTTAAATCCGGGCCTCCGTTACAAAGAGTGAGTGTGGGTACACGCTTTCACAAAATCTCAATCCAATACGATTGGGGTATAGCGTTGTAGCTACCTTTCAAGGGGGCCCCATTCACCCACGAGAGTTGCGGGTTAGATGAGGAGAAATAAGGGGTATATCTTTAGGGACATCAGTACCCAAGTAGCTGCCAGGGCTTCCGAGATTTTGGGGGAGTAGAAAAAAAGAAACGCTACTTTGATTGAGGTTCAGGCCCAACTATGTGCGTCTGTGCCTTGCTCGTGCCTTGGGTTAAGGTTTATTTGGGAATACGAATGGGTTATTCATAAAGACAGATTTTCTTCCAATCCTACTAAAATAGAGAACTGTATACGATCTGGATTGAACCAAACCACACGTCGGTCAAGATGTAAATACGGTTTAGTGTAGATATACAATACGTTAGTCTATATTTTTATAATTTCGGATTTTCACTTTTAATTCATTTAAAAGACTAATTATTACAAAATTGATTCGGCCGGGTACTTGTTATATGTTAATTACGCTTTCTAATTATGTTTTTGTTTTAATTTTTATTATTTGATCTAATATATTGGCGAAAGAGAAAATACTGACAGCTTTTTTCTTATCTATACGCGGTGTGCTTAAGCCTAATTAACCTTTTCTATATATATACGTGTGATATAATCCCGCCAATCAAGTTTGGCGCTAACAATATGTCATTTTATTAAGACCTACAATATAAATACTTTAGGAGTACAACACTGGGCACCGATTAGAGAAGTAACCCGATAAGAATACTTACAAGTTTAGAACCTAACTAGGCTTAGCTATGTAACGGGTGTTACATAGCTAGCCAAACACATACGCTATAAGGGGAAACTGTGAGAGAGAGCCTCTCTTGAAATCTCTCTCTCGCTCTCGCTCTCGCTCTCTCTCTCTCTCTCTTTCTCTCTCGCTCTCTCTCTCTCTCTCTCTCTCTCTTTCTCTCTCGCTCTCTCTCTCTCTCTCTCTCTCTCTCTCTCTCTCTCTCTCTCTCTCTTCTCTCTCGCTCTCTCTCTCTCTCTCTCTCTCTCTCTCTCTCTCGCTTCGCTTAGTTATTGAAGGACCGGGAACTAATGAGCCGAAAGAGTGTAAATACAATCAGGCACCAATTTTTTCCGCTAACTTAAGCCGCAGGGAAAGTGCAGTGCAGGGGATCAACTCGAGTAAGAGCGCGGCAACACGTCGACATATGGCTCTAATTATAACCATCGCGCGGCGCGTTCTTAAGGGGTTTTCATAGATATGTTAAAATGCGAAGGAGCGAATTAAGAACGCCACGTGCGTGGCATGTATGGTTAATTTAGGCTTAATTTCACGTAGCTATGGTTGGTGATATCATTATTGGCGCGCGAGATTTTGGAAGGTATGTATATAGTTTATCGCGGTTTTGTTTTGAATACGGTTGATTAAACCTCAGCTATAGCGGCGCAGTCAAGAGTTAAATTAGAGGTTATATGATATATGTATTAACGATTTGTTTTGTTTATTAGCGACAATAATTAGTAAAGGGAAACGTTCTAGATTGTCGAAATTGCTAAATTCAAGATAGCGTTGCTTAAATCGCACCAAAATTTGTTTTAGGCTCGCACCCATTGTGCATTTATTTCCTTAAAATAACTAAACCACATTATAGGTTATTTCTATTTGTATTCGAAATAACCTCGCATTACCCTCTACTCTAACCCTTTCCCAATATAACATCACCAGCATCTAACCCTAGAGTAGCTTCCTTAAGCCTTCCTGGAAGCTTACTTATTCCATGATCACCTACCATCAGTTGACGTGAGAGAGAGAGAGAGAGAGAGAGAGAGAGAGAGAGAGAGAGAGAGAGAGAGAGAGAGAGAGAGAGAGAGAGAGAGAGAGAGAGAGAGAGAGAGAGAGAGAGAGAGAGAGAAGGGTTAGCTTCTTAAAGAAAATAAAGTTTTTCGACCCGGGAGGGGGGGTGCTAGAGATTGAGAGAGAGAGATGTTGGGGGGGGGTTTGCAGCTTATAAGTGGCCGAGTAAGCGAGCGAGTCCCGCCTCTGCGGGTAAGTTAACCCTCCGCGGAGGAACGGATCAACCATCTCTCCTGATGAAGACGGGATAGTATCCTTATCCCCGAAATAAAAATCTTACAGATGAGAATTATCATGATCATCTTGAGCCTCCTCTCTCTCTCTTGGCGCTACTGTACGCGCTACACTAGTCTCTCTCTCTCTCATGTCGACTGAGGACCGAGTCGTACTACTAGATATGACGCGTTTCGGTCCCGGAGTTTGCGCTCTTTGAAGAGGAGCTTGATTTCTCCGCCCATAATCCGTGCGCGCGCTCTTTTCGCAGTTATCCAATGAGGGGAAAAGTGCCCACCCCCTAGGCCTACTATCAACTCCGAGCGAGCTTAAAGTCCCCGCGTACGGATCATCTTCAATATCGACGAGTTTATTAAAGTCCAGCATGAATATTATAAGTCGGAGTTCTTTATTACTTTACTCTCTGTTAAGATGACGTATGATTTATCTTGTATGTTGGTTTGACCCAAAATTATCTTTGGAAAATTACATTTGAAAACTTCTTCAGGCCTTTTAAGGCAATTCAACTTTTGACTAAACTAGATCCGGGTAAAAAAGTTGAGTCAACAAAAATGGTCAGTGATAAATTTTTAATTTGGTGATTCGACCCAATAAGTTTACTCAACTCAAGTTGACTCATTTATAGAGGAGTCAAAAAGTTGTATCGTTTGAAAAGGCCTTTTTTAAGAATTCACTTTTAAGAATTCACTCATTGAAGATTCAACTTCAGTGACATTTAATTCGTTCGCTATTCATGAAACAACGCGAAAGATTCACTCAGCATGAGTAGGTAGGAGAGCGCAACTTGGTGGCTGGTATACGGGGATCTATAAGGTTGGAACCTCAAGCTCATGCACTACACTTATTTATGACGGCGTGTACGTTCGTCGCAACTCTAACCCTAAAAACTCCACCACCACCGTCGTCGTCGGCGTCTTTCGATTTGGCATCCAAATACCAGAAGCTAATAGAGAAGTTTGGGGGCCAGGAGTATCATCCGGTAGTCCCATCAGGCGGGGGTTCATAGTACATCCAAACCCCCTTAGTTGCGTACGCACTGTATATACCGAAGAATAAGTCGCTTTGAACCTTTATGGTTCACCCCCCTTCCTTTTCATCCCCCCTTCCTTAAAACCCATTTTCTAGCTTTTTGGTTGCGGGCTCTCTCGGTAGCCTGGAGAGTATGACAGAGTTGCACCGCGCCACTTTTTGCGGATAGTTGGGGAGTATTTGGGGTCCGGGGACAACGATAGTAGTGTGGTGGTGTTGGTACTGCCAATTCGGAATCGTGGCATGCGCCGTGAGTGACGCGATCAAACTGTACCAACCCCCTAAAACTAAACTTACTTCATATTCCTGACTAGCATTTTAGGCTATATACTAACTGAAACTAGAAGGGGGGGTTTGTTAATGCCAACCAACCTTGGTTGGACTGTTCAGTGACTTGGGAGTTTTTGAACCGGAGTCAACTTGAAGAATCGGACAACAATATTAAGTTCGTTCGCGACTTCAACTACTTAAGTACCGCTACTTAACGAATTAGTGTACTTACTATATCGGCTTGGTTTTATTTTTGTTGGCCAAAGACTTATCCCCACTCATTTAACAAAGAACCACGTGGTACTCTATCGGTGAGTTAATTATTTGAATTATTTAAATTTTACTTCGTTTAATTATAATTAGATTATTATTATATGTGTAATATTTTAAACAATTATGACGCGATTGTTTTAAAGTTAATTAAGAAAATCCCGTCAGGGATTTTCTATTTATACTCAATCCGAAATCGTAATGTTAAACTCTATGGAGCTTAACATTATGAGGTGGAAACATTTTCGCGACCAAGGGGGTACACTTTTTTCACAGCCTAACTTTACAGCACTAGCAAATTTATATTAAGGGTTAATATTTAAGATATGTATGTAATTTACAATATCTAATTTTTCCAATCCATGAAATATCCGTAGTAAAGTTGCCATACCACAAATAATTTTAATACTGAAATTGTACTTAACCCTTTTCGATCCAAACCGATACATTTTTGGACCTCCCTACTCGTTTTTTTTTAACCTTTCTAAATTCTTGAACCTCATTAAGAAAATGGGTTTGGGGGGCTTGTGTAGATAACCATTTGAGAGTCAGTAAGTTTAGGATTTCTCCATACAAAGGCCAACCCGTTTTTTCACGATGCAAAGATTGGGACCGACTATATACCCCTTTCGCTTCCAAGAATAACGATACTTCTCTTTTGTCTAAACAATAACAGTAGCTGTTCGGAAGAGACATTCGAACCCTTTGATATGTGACTTGCTTGCCCTAGGAGTTCTTACGTCCCTGGAGATGCCATTAGGGGAAAGAGAAAATGTTCTATCGCCCTTCGAAACTTGAAAGATACCTGCAGTCATTTTTCATTTTATTTATGACTGTGGGAACAAAGATGTTTCAGAACTTTACCTGCGTGAAAGAGAGAGGGTTTTTATCTCTGTTAGAGAGTTGACATTCTAATTGAGCAGGCGCGTGGTTATTTGAAAGTTTCCCATGTACAGAAATGGTTCCCCATTCAAATCCCATGTTGATTAGTGTACGTACTCCTTTTAAAGTAAAGTTTATGGGTGAAATATCAACTTGCAAGCTGTCAAAATTAATGTAAAATATATATTTCATTTTCAACTTGGTTTATTATAAGACCTTTATTGAAAGTTGTCTTAGCTGAGAAAGTATACTTAATTTTATTACACCGCTATTTAAGTTGGTAAAATGTGCAGGGGTTAATTTTCAAATTAAATTTCTAAGTGTCCCAATCGAGTCCTAAGCCTAACGTACTTTTTAACCAATTAAACAATTAGACCTCTATGAACTTTTAACCAATCAGCAATTCTTAATTACGAGAAAAAGGGTTATAGTTCAGGTTTAGCGCGATAAAGTTTGAAATGGGACTTTTTTAAATTAAAACTGAAATAATTAAGTTCATCATCATTTTATCCAAGAAAATCATTTAAAGATGGTTACGTTCTTTTAGAGAGTATTATTATTTTCCTAAAATAATTTAAAATAAATAATTAGGAAAAATTTAAAACTAAAAATAACCCAAACCAATTTCAAAGCGATTTAAAGAGTATCTAGTATTTGTTAAGCTATAGTTTAACCGCGCCTGAGGACAGGGACATCGGGGGATTAGGGAACGATTCGGGAAGGGTGGGGGAGAGTTAAACTCACGACCGAGTAGGTACCCACTGTCAAATTTCGATTTATTTTTGAATCCAAGCTCCTTTGGGCAGATTTCGGTGACAGTTTCGCGTAATAACGGTGGTCTAGGTTTCCCTTGTAGCAAAAATTCAATGTACTCGTTGTATCTCTAGTCCCAAAACTAAACAAGCGTTAAGAACGCGCCTTAGCCTAACTCGGACTAGCTGCGTATGTGTGTAGGAGGACAAGTCCCGGGCTCCGGCAAACCACATGCACGCGCTAAGAATCAGAAACAGAAAGAGCATCGCTCGATCGCGGGGGGGGGGAGCTTACCCCTTAACAGTAAGTATACTTTCAAAAGGGAAGAGGGGGGTACCAGCTTTTGCCGCGCACCATCCATACCCCGTGTTCAAGCGTTAGAAGTTAAGGGGCAACGTAGCTCGGGATTCGAATCGAAATAGACCATACAAGGTCCCGGAAGTTAATTAGGGAAAAGACGTTCCGCGCTGGTTTGGGATCAACTTCCGGTCCAATGGAGCCAAGTCCCTCGGTTGCGGTGGTTGGTTTTGTACGCGCTGTATTGTTTATATTCTCAGCATATACTCATGGATCCACCTCTGTTTATGTCTCCTTCAGAGACGCGTGGTCAAGGGGATGGACATTGGATATAAATAAATAAATAAATAATTACAATTTTCGTAAGATGTTTGGTTACCCGATTAAAATTAAGCGCCGTTTATTTGGTCTCGGAGCCCAAGATGGAGGTAGTTGATTAAATGTGTCAACCTAATTTCCGACCCCTTTCCTTGGGGTTGTTGGAGTGAAGGGGATGTGAGCTTGTTCTAACCGTTGGTCCGCACCAATTCTCCCTACGATTGTGTTTGTATCGGATATCTGGTATTCCAAAAAGGGGTGACGTTTGGTTTAGTTTGGTGGCCGCACGCTGGAACTTTCAAGTCCAACCCCAGTATACGTTCCCACCCAGGAAAACTGTCAGCATCGTCTGCTATAGTTTCTAAATGGGGGCGAGGGGATACCCATCTTTTAAACGAGTCTTTTATGTACAGGGTATATTTTCTATTCTGATCCACTGATGGCTGCTGGAAACAGCGGCTTATAGTCGATAATACTGGAGCAATTTCACACCCTGTATAAACCAAGCCAAAAATAGCGTAGTTTGAAAGTATGTCGCGTTGGAAGTTACCCTAAAGCTAGATTTTAATCGAGTAACTAGGAAAGTTGGTACACTTTATTACAACCATAACATTGTTGCACTGACCATTAAAAGAGTAGTTTATAACTTAGTAATTAATTTTGGGAAAACCGTTGCTGGGTCAAGCCTCGCGGTGTGTTATCATCGCGCTTAGTCCACTATAGCTCCCCTTAATTAAAATTCTACTTGGGTTTTCTCGAAGAACGAAAAATAACAACGCGAATAAGCCTTTGCAAACTTATATATGGGCTGGCTATTAAACAGTATCGTTCCACCCTATTAGAACTAAACTCCCGCCTAAATTCTCGCGCCAACTTCGCGAGGTAATTAACGCACGTGCAGTTAGAAGTTGCATGGCGCTATAACTTCCTTGACAAGTTATACGATAGCGCGCCAAAAGGTTATAGAGGTTACTCACTGAAGTGTTAGAGAAGGCATTAACCATCTAAATCCCGCGCTATAAGGCCTGAGGGCCTTAGGTATACGAGCCTAAGGTTGTACACCTCGGAACTCCCTTCATTAATCAACTAGTTCGCTTTGCCTTAGGCTAGATTATAAGTGGTGCAGCTAGCCGCCTAGCTCGCCATCCCATGCACTGCCAGCCCTCGTTTTACTTAATTGACTTTATTGTTTCTCAGAACTCTCGCGTACCTGCAACTTCCAACTTAGGGATATTAGACTATATGGGACTTAAGAGAAAACGATTAAGAATCTCGCTTTTAATTAGCGGAAGTGCATTTTAGTCCCGAGGAATTATGGGAATGAAAGTATACTACGAGAATTATATACAAACAGGCATGGGGGAAACAAATTTCAAAGACAATCATAATTTTTAAAGAAAATAATAATTATAATAAAAATTTTAATTAATTTGAAATGGGATGTATTTCCCGATATCATAAAAGACTCCTTCAGGCAGTTTTTGAAGTCGGAACTTTAGACCACTTGAAATGTTCTTGTTTTATTATCAAATTGGATAATTTAAAAGTTTTTATTTTCATCTAAACTTAAGATGGTTATAAGCAATAGTAATTGAACGATAGAGTGTACCTATACTTCTAAGCGTACGCCTGCAGAATTCTAGCAAATTTTCGAAATAAACTTAAATAAGAAACGTGACGCATGATTTGTAAGATAATTTCACCGGGTCAAAAATAAACTATTGATATTTTCAAATATGGTTAATTCAACCCTTTAAGGTTATACTCTCCATTGTTAAGTCACTCCTGTGTAATTAATTTTAATCATAGTAAATTATATTTTATCGGCTGCTTTTTCGAAACTTTTATTATCAATGATATTTGATAAATTAATAGTATATTAAAAAGCATTTACAATTTATTTTTCGACGCGTTTTCTTAGGGTATGACTCGACTTCGGGGCGCTCGACGGTTTCTTTGAGGTTTCGAGACTAAACTCGTTGCCTCGATGGAGGCCCGCTCTTTCGGTGGAGGAACCAATGGGAACGGGTCAGCGAAAGGAGACGGTGGAGTCGGTCTCTTCGGCCACGGTGGCGGACCGGGAGCGGCAGCGGCGGCCGCCGCGGCTGTCTACCTCCCATTGCCCTTCATGTACGGACAGATGAACTCTTGCCCTTTGGTACCCAATCACTTGTTACCTTTCCCGACCTCGATGCTGTCTCAGCACGGATTCGGACACCAAATGGCTTCCATGCTACAAAATACCTCGGCGGGAAATTTGCTATTGCAGCCCAGACCCGACGGTAAAATTGGTGCGTATCGCTTAATAATTAATAATTCACGCGCTAATTAATATTTCACACGATTTTCTAATTAATAAGTTAAAAGTTTAAAGCAAAAAGATAAATTAAATGTAATGAGAATTATGGCAAATGGGGTTTAAAAAAGTGGCCTATTATCAAAGATTTTTTAAATCGGCAAATAGGCTAACTTCGTTTTCTTGTTAGACGCGAAAGACCAGAATGCCCTGTTAAGCAGTTACGGCGCCCTGTTACAAGAAAAAACCAGACTTCTCGAAAAAGGACTGTTCCAAGAATCGCACGGTATACACGCTGGTAAAGCCGGGACATCACCATACGACCACCACGGTCATCCGGCGAACCAAGCGACGCACCATTACCAAGGATTGCAAAATAACCTTATGAGACCCGGTGGACTCTTTTCGCCTTTTTCAACGCGGACCGACGAGATGTCCCCCTTCAGGGAAAGTTCCGCCGGTAGCGTCGAAGACCTGAGACATTCGGCGGATATGAACACACCCGGAACGGGTGGAGCCATTTCCAGAGCTACGACGCTGAGCTTAGGAAGTAGCGAACCATCCTGTTCACCTTCATCGACTGATGATAAACACGCGGAAAAAATGGACTCAAACTCGATGGTGGATGATGACGTGACTAGTAAGTGTTACGCCGAACTTCCGGCGTCCGCTTGGACTGACTCGACCCGGGAAAAACAAATGACGAACTGTCTTGAATATATATATACAGAAAGGGAAACGCCGTGGAACGTCAGAGACCATTTTCCATCACGATGTCCAATCTGCGGCGTCCACGTCTCACCGGCTGACTTGGCCCCGCATTTTAGAATGGAAATAGAAAATTTGACAGAATTTCATAAAAATCGTGAATGGTTGAACCTGGTGGATCTTCACAGTCCGGACCTTTCTTCACCCAAGGCCGCTTTTCAAGACGCCTTCCGGTTATCCTCGAGAATGAGTGACCGTAAACCTCCGCTCTCCAGATGGGAAATGTTCCTACGCGTTCGACTTAATAGACAAAATAGGCTTAGTGGTAAGTAGGCCAAAGTGTTTAATGCCATTTTTGTTAAGCCTTTGACCACCACCACCATCGTGTTTGTTGACTTTTAAAGTTATAAACTCGCGTATCATAGCAGCGAGAGGTCGAACGCGGAGACGTTCCGGTGAAATGGAAGCTGGTGAAGTTTCGAGATGCTACGTAAGTTGATATTCACTTACGTATAAGCTTAAATGTCACTCCCTCGTTAAGCCTAATTATTTCGAATGTATCGTTGCAGTTACCGCAAGACCAAGAAAAACTGCATCAAATGGAAGCGCTTGCCAAACATCGAGCGGAGCAATTACTCGGTACCTCTCACGAACCTCATACTGGTAAGTTCAAAACGTATATTAAACCAATTCATTGTTCTATGCACTCTTCTTAACGTACACCTATATATCTTTCTCTCTCTCTCTCTGAGATATGTTTTTCTATGATGTATGTAGTCCGGGAGATAGTGGGTATAGATCCAATTTGTGGATAGGAAAAAGACTCATTTATAATGTTTCCAAAAGAGTCCAGGGGTATATAGCTCTAGATATTTATTTCCAAGTGTATATATAGAGTTTCCCCACAATCGCATTAATTTCGATGCTCTTAATACTATAGCAACCAACCAAAGATCGTGTTTAGATCCTTTGTCATGTCAAGCTTCTTGATACGCGTGCCTTTTCGATGCTAGCCCTAAGCTACGGTTACCCAAGACTTTCTTCAAAGGCTTGCGGATATTTTGCTCGAAATGGGCCGTTGATTCTTTTGTGTGATATATATTTTGGGTTTCTGTTTTATTTATACCAGCTTCTATAAGCTTCTGAACTGACCAAGGCCTAGCTATTTATCAAAATAGGAGAAAGGGGCAGCGGTTGAAGGGGGGTCACGCTTGACCTAAGGGTCTCTTTTATTCGTTTCACTCCAGCGCCGATGAGCTTCAACAAAAAAACAGGAGGGTCGCGCGGTCCGAATCGCCTGGTCAGACACAATTTCTCTCGGACCCAATATATATATTTAGGTCTTCATTTTCAGGCTATACCAATTTCTTTTTATAACTTTAACATATCACCAAGAAGTGATATCTAGTTTATTAGGGAGAAGGTATAAGATGTTTAAGTATTCGCGCGCCATAGTCCCAGTCCCCCTTTCAAAATACATGGGGGGGGGCGTAAAAGGAGGCCGGGCTATTTCGCAGCCTCTCCTCAGTCGGATAATACGTAATTTTCGTCATTCGCGTCACGCTGACGTGCGTTTTCAAGAACCAATGAGATGCTGCTGGTTGTAATTTAGAGGTGGGGATCAACTCCGGACCTACTATACGTTTGGATTGGAGATAAAGCTGGAAATATGGCGAATTTATACCTTCTCCCTAATAAACTAGATATCACTTCTTGATATCACTTATAGGCGCGTTAAAGTAAGCTATCCCTTCTCGGTTTTATAAAGCTAATTTGAAGCTAGCTATCCAGTACCTCCTAGGGTATAGTTTTTTGATTAAGACAACAGCAGTTAAGAAGGAAGAACAAACCCAACCATTTGAACCTCAACTGTAAATTCCAATAACCAACCTCTGTTTTTATATTGGGTAGAAAAAGATATCAAAATGGGGGGCGTGTCAAGGGGGTGGTTTGAGCTAGACACCTTACAAAAAATCCAAATTGTACATGCAATTCTGTTGGGTGTCGATGGGGAACCACACCGGGTGCACCACCACGTCCCAACTAAAATTGAACTTCCTTACGAGGACCCCCGAAAAACCAAAAAAAAAAAAAATTCTCCAGCCAACATTTTCAATAAGTTTTTCAATACATACTTCGTAAGAGATGGGTATAATATCAACATGGACTCTCTCCAGAAGTAGATAAATTAGGAAGTTTTCTTTTAGTTCTAACTTGTATACTACTGTAAATAAGTGAATTTGTCTTTGAAGTATGTACGGAAAGAAACGCTTCGAATTAATCTACTTTCGTACACTAGGGATGTCAAAATCTAGGGGAAGCTAGTCTCGGAGAAATTGAGATATAGGCGGGAGGGTTACGAGAGGGGTAGAGGGGGTGATTGGCTCAAAACTGACTCGAGAAGTTCGAAGTTATATCGAAGCCCATTATATCCTGACATTAAGGTTTAAGGGATGAGGGATTAGCTCTAGTCTTGGACTACACTGTCAGGTTATTTGGGGGTTAAAAGTATCATAGCCTGAAAAAGGCAAGCTGTCAAGGAAAAAGAAGCAATAAGGATCTCTCTCTCTCCAACCTCCCTTCCTAAAAAAAAATACGCATTTTTTTCTTGTGCCAAAAAACTCCCCCGATTTTCTGGCAAAAATTCTCTCTCTCACTCTCTCTGAAAAGAGAAGAAAGAGCGAGAGAGAGAGAGAGAATCAGAGAAAATTGATTCTTTAGAAAGAGAGAAAAATTGTGTTATATATATTGGAAGAAATTCAAGATACAATACACCTTTCCAAAAGTATCGTTAGCTTTTTATTTTTGTGGGAAGATTTATACTATCCTATCATCACACTTAATTAACTTAATTAACTTAATTTATATGTAGCGAAATATTCAAATAATATTTAAAATATTGGTTTTTGACGAAAATTGTTTTTTTTTGTCTATTTGTTGTTAGGTTTATCCGAGGACCAGGCCGCTTCGAGGTCAATTATGTCTATGAGTACAATCGCATCTCCAACGTATCCTTTTTCGTAATTAAAATAAATTAAGTCCAGTTAATTAACCTTAATTACGGTTAATAGTTCCGAAACGTCTCCGTCTCATTGGGGATCTTCAGAAACGCAAAGGTAAGTAATTACATACTCTTGAGATTTTGTACACTGCATGGTAAAATAGACTATGGGTTCCAGGGGCCATTTTGACTTGAAAATGTTCAATGCAATTTTATCGTCCGGGCCACTGTTTACTAACTGTAATTAGGAGGAGTGTTTTACGGATGGCCCCCTTTATTAAACCAGCACTGTATTTCAGTTCCTTACTTACCTAAATTTAAGGGGTCATCCCTAAAACGCTTCAATCGTACCTTAGGGCAAGTAGAAGACTAAAAATTTATTTCCCATTGAACCCCAAACCCTATATTCCCTTGAAAGCTATAGGGGCCATTAAGATTGGTCGGTTTTTTAGCAATTTTAGTTCAACTTAAGGAAGGGTGGGGGATACGTTTTGTAACTTGATGGAAATCGGTCTAGTTGGGTCCATAATCAAATTTGAAGCCTTTTAGTCGATTTATAAGTTGCGTTCGTGTCTTGCTGCAGGACCATATTGCAGCCCAATCTACAACATTTAATCTTCTAAAGCTTTCCTCCGTGTTCAAAAAGCGTGTCCCCAAATACGTTGTTCAAAGTTGCGGGGAAGTGTTTTTTTTAAAAAAAAGAAAACTTCTTTACACTTTAACAGATGGAATTTCACCCCTGCATAGTCTCTCTTTTATATTGTAGCGCTCGGATTTCTATATAAACTTTGACACTTTTAGAATTTTCAATTTTGAAACATTGGATTTGACTTCCCGGGCGCGCTCGTGTGTCAAAGGTCAATTTAAACTATTACATTTATTTCGCGCGCACGCGTTAACGGGTGATTGGGTTTCATTAGGGGATATGTATTAGTTGTCAGACCATGGACTTCAATTCGAAATAGGACCATGGTTTCGTAGTATCTGTTCTTATCGATTTACCGTTTTAAAATATAAATTTTTGGCAACGTAATGGGAACGCAACCCTTCAATGCCATCAAGTTTTAAATGAAAACTTTGGAATTTTCATTCATTCGGGAGAGAGGTGTTTAGGACTTTATAGGTGATGTTATAAAACTATTTGGGGGCTATTTAGAATATCCCTTAGTTCCCCGGAGAGGGGGGGGTTGAAAATATTTTAAGTAAAGTTATTGAGGGGGTCTTTTCAACCCCAACATTTTTCCTCCTCCCCTTTTCCCATTTTGAAAACGGGGGTGATGAAATAACCCCTTAGTGGTTGGGGAAATGGTGCCCCAGGGTTTTCCCACCCCGATTAAGGGAACCTTTTGTCTTACCAGCCAACCCCCAACCCCTGTTTTATATACGCGGCGTCAAGTACTCAACTCACCACTCTCGTGTTTTAAAATTTATTTTTGGCAACAGAGGGGATGCTTGTACGGCGGAAGGTGATTCAACCACTTATCCCAATTCAGGAGGAGCTAGTGGTGAGTGAATCTTTAATTTCGTAATGATAATTTAATCATTGGACCAACGACGACGAGGCTTAGACATTTATTTATTTATTATGAAATTGACTTATGAATATTTTTCCGATGTGTTGTGTACTTTGCAGAAGTAACTACAACTTCGGCCGACGATCTAACGGTAGAAACGAAAACGAACCCTGAAGATGACGAAAAAATTGGGTAAGTACAGATAATGTATTTTCCTTTCTTGCATGGTGGTGGAATTATCTTCCACGAGTAACTTGATACGATGTCAGGAAATGGAAAAATTTCCCTAATAATTGCTTATACATACGTAACATTTCTGCATGCCAAAAAATAAGAAAGCTTATTTCAATTGATACTCGAGAATATATAGAAATGTTTTTTGCATCAAATCAAATCTATTTAAATTTTTAAATCGAAATTTAACATCGGAAGAAATCAGATCACGTGTTGAAAATGTTTTAACGTAGTGTCTTAGGTTAGGGAAAATATTTGGGGCACTTACGAGCGCCGCGTGCCCGCGTCCAATTTCGGTTGTTACTTGTTAGGGTTTTAAGCTCTAAGCCTAAAAGCTAACAAGGATCTTGTTATTCCCCTCTCCTCTCCTCTCTCTCTCTCCTTCTCTTTCCACGTTACTTGTTGGGGTTGGGGTTGGAATGATGTCCGTAGTCATCGGCGTTCGTCGGAAACGTCTGAGGGGGCGGAAGTCGGTGATCCGGAAGTGGTTGTTGGCGATTGCACGACCGAGGGAGATGAAGAGCGTCACCTCCAAACTCCCGAACAGCTGATCGAGTTCTTACGAAAGCGTTTGCGATCCTTGGAAGCCGGTAAACATTCCTTGCAATGTCCTTCGTGTCGGGTAAGTGCAGTGCAACGTTCCTTATCGCCCGGCCCTTGATTCAATATTGAAAGTTAGGCTTAACGTTAATTCAGTTCCATCTGTTTAATCAGAAATTTCTTGTCACAAATTTTTCGATTTCATTTGAGCTTTGTTGTCCTTTTCTATTTCAGACTGGTTACAAAAAACCGGTCGTGTCCATCGGTTGCTGGCACGTCTTTTGCGAGAAATGTTGGCTAGATGTTTTGGTGAGTTTAATTTTTATTACGTGTACTTTGTCAAAGGTATATAGAAAAAGCAAAACGTAGCGTCTCTGATTGACCAATGAAAAGCCTATGTCCGTCTTGATCTTGGTTTAAAATAAGTGGGATGGGGAACGGTGTTATGGAATGTACATATACAGTTGAGTCAGATGTAATAACAGCTTTTAAAAATATAACACCCCCCCCCGTGTTCCTGACCATATATACCTTAGTTAATCCACGTATATTTCAATCGATATGAAGAAAACTGTATCAAAGTAACCCTCAATATAACTTCTTCATAAAATTCTAGCATTATCTCATGAATATTGTATTTTTATTTTTTTCTCTGAGAGATAGGAGATACTTTTCATTGGTCAATCATTCATTATTGAATGATCCTATTTATAGCTATAATATGTATGCTCTCCTTGAGTTTTTTTAACAGTTCTTATATATGTTCTTGATAGTAAAACTAAAAGTGTATATGCCTATATACTTTTGGTAAAACCTACCTATAATGGATTAGAGTTCAGTATTTTTGGGGAGAATGTAGTCAATTCGTGAATTCATACCATACCATTCTTTCATATAACATCCAATCAAATTGAACCAAAAAAAATACTTAATAAATCTTTGTGGTATTTTCGAAATGGGGGTATAAAAATATTGTCATACAGCATTTTTCCAGTGGGAATTGATAGGGCTTTCCAGTAGGACGAACGACATACGACAAGCAGTCAATGTTCTAAGACTCTTTTTTCTCCGTGATATTTTTGGTTTAGGCTACTAAGCGACTCTGTCCCCGATGCGGGGTCATAACCTCACCCTCTGACCTCCGACGAATTCATCTATGACCGCCGACAATATAAGTTTCTGCTTCGGCTAACTTATCTCTCAGACTCTCTCTCGATCTCTTCATAGTATAAAAACCTTCACCGCTAGGCGGAACATTTTTTAGTGACGCGAATCAATTTTTGTGGGGGCTAAAATAAGGTATTTATACCCCCCCCCGAACCCCCGACTCATCTCGAACCTTATTTTTCTGGGCCCTGAAACATATTACCCTTGATTTTTTTCCTTTAATCTCGGAGACAGTTATATGGTAAGGACAAAAGTCTATCACACTTGAAGTTAAATACAATGCGTGGTAGTATCGTAGGGGAAGTGTTTTAGGGATGACCCCTTAGTTAAATTAGAAATCATTGTCGTTGAATTTCTTATTTAAATTCAAAGTGGTTATCCGTAAAACACTTCAATGTTCGTAACTCTTAAACGGGGTCCCTTGAAGTTACATTTTCGACCCGGCATAAGTTAATAACGTTAACCACCTAAGAAGTATTGTTGTTTTAAGAACAATACAAATGATACTAAAATAGAGCATAGTGTTTTACTTCAAGTAATGGACTTTAGCCAATATTTTAGTTATAACCCTAGTTATTTTTTACAAAGATAATATTTTTCTTGTAAAGCTGAAATGGCTAAAGTGTTTTATATTTCATTTTATGCTAGGCCTAGGGTTTTTTGTTATTAACAAATAATTAAAAACAAATTACAGTTATTAAGCCCCGTGTATACGTATCCCCCCCCTCCAAAAAAAGAGGTCCCACTATACATTTTAAAAGAATTTAAAAAAAAAATTGGGAGTTCAAAATTAAATACAAACACAAACATTTCTAGTCTATAACCTAAAAAACGGCTTTAAATTTAGACCAAAACCTCCCGTCAAATTTCACGATTTAATGTAAAACTTTTGTAATATAAAAAAATACTTAGAATTTAAGAGACATATAGTTACGTTAAAATTAAATGTTTCCAATTTAAAAATAAGAGAGAAAAACATTTAACTTTTATTATAATTAACTTAGCTTAAATATTAGCTCCCTTCCCTTAATTATTAATTTTTCGCGAGTGTAAATTTAAATAATTATTATATAATTAATGACAATTTAAAGCCAAAATAAAAATATGTAAATAGTAAACGAAAATATTGTTAATTATCATAGAGACGAAAAAAAGAAATAAATATGTACGTTCAGTTCTGTGATATATTTTGGTCACATTTTGTGTGAAAAATTAAGTCTAATTTTGGCCTATTATGAAAAAAAAATGGTGTATAGTTAGGCGAGAAATTGCTGGATATGCATCACGTGGTTCTGATGAAAGGTATCAATTAGGCCTATTATTTTTTGGTCTATTTAGCTTTAAGTTCAAAAACAAAGTCGATATAGTACGAGTCATGATAGAGAGCCCCTTTGCCTGACAGAGTGATTAAAATCTTACGCGTCTAGTATCAATGGTGGAGCTTTTTCTTAACTCGGTATTTATTTATTCTGAATTAAAAAAAAAATCAATCGTCTGCAAAAATCCTCATTCGTCATCGCGAAGTGAAAGAGTCGGGTTGCCGTTTCAATACGCGCGCATAAATTTTAATTACGCGAGTTTAAATTTGCCTTAATCGCGTTAACCCTAGTTCGAATTAAACCCAAAATTAACGTGATTAATTTATACGCGTTACAGTATGTAGGATTAGGAATGTGATCCGTGCTTCGTCATGGTCCTTTGTGTAGTATTTGAGGACCAAGCAATTACCTTCGTATAATCGTCCAAAGAATATGTGGGAACGACACCACTCGCTTGTCTTGGAGTCAACCAGTGGTAAGTAATTGGTGTAATTTCTTTTATTTAAATTTTCGTTGCTTAAAATTCGGTATTGAGGCGTAAGTTGATATTAGTCACCTGCCAATTAGTTGAAACTAACATTAAGCTGTTCCTAAGTTGAGAATTTTAGTGTTGCGAGTTCTTCCCAACCCTAGACCCTTTCTTGTATTCGTAACTTTGGCCAAATGGTGTGTGTAGTCACTAGTCAAGCTGGGTGCACGGGGAGACCTTAGTATCTCGATAACCATCCCGACTTACATGTATCACTGTCCATTTGGTACGCACAGTCCGAATCTGTTTCGTTTCGGGGTGGCGAAGGGGGAAATCATGGTAACGGCCGAATAATGGACGATGGTCAATCCATCAATAGACGATGAGTGCGAGCTGTTTCATCCCCTCCCACGGTACAATCTCCCACCACGAAAATATCTAAGCCTTGTCGCGCGAAGCCTAGAAACCTTTACGCACCTGCGCTGCTTCAAACAAACCCCCTGAAAAGATATAGCCCTACAACAGTGTAGCGTGTGAAGTTATGGACGTATAGTCAACTTGAAGTAACTTTAACCGGCAATAAGCTTCGATTAAATGAGAAATTTAATACCATTCACGATATTTCTGGCTATGACGTGTTGCGTTTGACATTGAAAAACGACTTTTTACACCTCGTTATTTTGTATCGTCGTAATCGCTCGGTTGCTTTTTTGACCAATTTCCATGTAAATCAGTCAGTGCGCAAGCTGACCTATAGGAGCTGCGGGGCTGTAGCCTCAAAGTTGACCGCTGATACAGTAGCTTTAGTTGACCACCCCATCCATCTTATCCGGGCGTTAATTTCGATGGTAGTTTGGACCCTCTACTTCAGTTTCAAGCTAAGCGTCAATGTACCAGCAGCGTACCACAATACCCCCTGCCCATCCCAGTGATACGGGGGGTGGTGAAGTAGGAACGTTCCTCGGGAGGGTGGCTTTGCGATACCAATTAATAAAGCTCACGTGTACCCCAATCCCTAGCTCTCTCTCTCTCTCTCTCTCTGGTGGACTGTCGAATGGCCAGTAAAAAGCTAAACTGACCACAATTTCGGGACCCAGCTCTATAAATCACTGTTTTCAGGGCTGACTACTCCGGTTTCTCTGCCCCATCCCCTGCTTGAAAGTTCTTTTTTCATTCGAATGCTCCCTAAACCAACCCAGCACGAGATAGGTTCTTTTCCGGGCATCTCTTTCGTTTCCAGATGGTGTATTAAAAACAGTTGCGAATCTACTGTTCCTTGGTTCAACTAGCTTATAACGATGTAAGGGGTTGTTTTTGGCAACATTACAGGCCTAGTTTTCATTAATAAATAAGTTGTTGATATTCACCTGATTTCTGGGGGACGCTGTAATTAGTTTGAAATGCGTTAAACCTTTTAAAAACTGAGTTTGTTGATATTTTTCGAACCCAATGAGTTCATGACGTAAAATTGGACACTCACTCCACGCTGATATGAAAATTACAGTTCATGATGTAGCAAAATAATTGTCTCCAATCAGTTTATCGGTAAGGGGATAAGGGTTTAATCTGTAAATGGTTATTTTTTTGGGGGTACTCCACAGTCACCCCATTTAACGCCTTTTCGAGCTATTGCCCTTTTGCAAGGTGGTTTCACCGCGCCATTATGGGAGTCCTGGCTCGATGAGGATGTCCTTTTACCACTCATACTCGTAACGTTTTACGCTTTACCAGTGTTAGTCGCGCTCCTGGTAAAGGGATAGCCTTCAAGAAGGGTATACTCTCCCTCTCACGCGTGGGTCGCGGGGTGGTGCAACGTGAAACAGCTGTGCCTGGTGAGATTGTCTCGATTCCCCAAAGGGCAATCCGCGGCCCTGAATGAATCGAATTTCTGCTAACAGTAACTGGAATGCGTGGGAGTAGCTATGTGTTCTCGCGAGCCATTGACGCGCCTGTTTTCTACGTCATTTAACACCCGACATAAGGTAAAATTAACGAAAACCAAAAGAGTGTGTGTTTGTGGTTTTTACGGGCGTATATTTTTTAGCTGACCTAGTCTTGTGGATTTGTATCCAAAGTTAAAACCTGACTTATAGCTCTGTTGTGGGCTGAATATGGAGATCCACACTTAAAATAGGCCAGTTTCTCTAAATTATACAAGTTATTTTTGAATTAACTCTCAATCATATTAAAACCAACGAAAAAATTATGCAATTTCGAAAAATAAATAATCATGTTTAGTTATAGTATGATTGAGCTATGCTTTTAAATTAAGTTATCGGATATCCGGATTGGGTTATATGTATCCTTGATGAAAAGGTTTCGCCCCCCGCCCTCTTTGCTTCCTTGACCCGTGGTCATCGTGAAAACATTCGATCTTTGGCCTGGCAAATTGGAGATTCTCAATTCTACATTCGTGTCGCGCGAGAGCCGTATCCAAGTTTGGCGGGTATGGTAGCTAGCCGGATAGTGAAGGGTCACTCTGTCCCTTTTTGCTCCCGATTATTTTTCTGCTGGTCATCTTTCATCCCCAAGCTCCGTCCGCACTCTTGACCCCATCTACTCTTCCCGCAATCAAGAGGAAACCCCTAACCCTTTCGGGGTCAACTTATACGACTCTCGAAGAACCATCTCCCCACTTGACCCCTTGTCTGTCCATCCTCTATCTTCTTCAAAAGCTTTTCGGACACTCTTTTCAATCCTTCCGATGTTTCCATAGACGCTAGGGGGTCATACGTTAAGAATTTATTTCATCTTTTCAGACCAATATACTTTAAACACTCGTAACGTTACTACATGGTAGCCATAACTTTGTTCGTTCAGTAATATTGTAAGCGAAGTTTGTATTTGAAGAAGATCTTAGGATAATGTCCCTGGGTTGGATAGATTTTCGGGACCACCCACTTTGTTGTCGAGTCTGTCCGATGGGTTGGAGTCGAGACGATAGATTCTAGAAACTCTTTTGAGTATCCCTAATTCGATTTGCAGCTTCGGACAACGCTGTCCGAAAGCCCGAAGAAGAAAAAGAAAGGCTTAGAGCGTGTATATACAGTTGATGCATCTCTTAGTTTCCTGATCTTGTTTTTGCGGTCATGTTTGAATTCATGAAGCTCTAGAGCTTCTAACCCAACCCCTTCTCTCGTAGACTGATCTTAATAAAAGGCCCAAAAGTTCTCTTTTTTATATCCCCCCGATGCCTGTCCACTCTTCTCTACTCTATTTCTGGGCGGAGGTCGCGTCCTATTGACTCGACGTCGCTTTTGGGCCGTAGCAGGCCATGCACTCTGGAAATTCGGAATTCATTAGCGGAACTCGGTCGGGGATAATTTAAGAGTAACTTTAGTGGTGCGTGAGATATTTATTATATCCCGCTGCAGCTCCGAGTCGACTTATAACTCCCAAGGATATCTTAATATAATTTATCCAACTGTCTCTCTAAATATAGTTTGAAATGTATACGACTTTGCCATGGATTGGACGTACATTTTGCCAAAAAGACTTTCGGCTCTATTTTTAAGCTTTCTTTGTTTTTCCTAAGCCGGGAAATATTTTTCCAACAAGAACTTTTCGTGAATTTTTCTTTCCTACCTAGACTCCATAAATCCATCGAAACAGACACAGAGAGAGTGTGTGAATGTTTTCAAGGGATATCGAAGTCTAAAAGTAAATAAATATATTAGGCTTAGCGGTCCCTGCAGCTTAGGACAGTTACCTCTAAACGGTTAACGTCTGGGAAGTGTTGGAGATCTTGTTCAAGTCGTGCTGTGAAGGATCAATTCTCGATTTCACTATCCCTTTGCGAAATCTTAGTTTTTTGGAAAACCATTTTGTATCGCGTATAGTAAAGTATGGAGGCAAATGGTTTCTGTAGTCAAGTATGTTATAGCTATTGTACAATATAGTTTTTGGCGGAGGGGTACGGGGGTTGGAAGTAACTCTGTGTTCTTCCATTTGAACGATTCCAGCATTTGCTTCCTCCAGTTTCTCTGCAGTATGAGTTGCCTGGTTGCAGTTGTTTGGAGTATTCGAGCGTATTTGCTCGAGTCTCTTAGGGGCTGACTTAAAAACACTATGTATTCCGAGTCTATCCCTTACCCCCCTTCTAAAAAAAAAATAAGTAAAAAGAAAGAGTGAAAAGGAACTTTAAGGCTGCCCAAAGAGAGTAGTTTTTCGGATCACTGGTTCAAGACTTCTCTTTTTTCAAGTTTCTCAGTTCAGCCCTCAAAAAAAATGGTATCTGAACTATATACTTCCTATGTTATTCTCAAACTACCTTGGCCAATGGCACCCAAATACTCTCTCTCTTAAAGGTTACCGACATAGGTACATTACGCGTAAGTCTTCAGTGGTATTATGGTATCGTACACACAGTTCCGCATCTAAGTCCCAATGTATTAAGTTATTTCACCGTGTATCGGTGCAGACAGACTTATACGGTTATTTTTTCATCAACTTATGATATCTTCCGCGCCGCGATATGGGCCCTTTTAGTTGATCAGTAAACGCTCGGTTTGGCGATTAAGTTTATAACAAAAGAAGTTTCTAGCGGTGCGTGCGTGGACCGTCCAAAAGGTATAAGTTAACGTTTGGTCTTTTTAGTGTAGGCCTTTCGCGACGCTTTGAAAGTCACTCGGTCTCATTGACGTTGGCAGTTCTAGATCAGCTCCCCATCATGGTATCACCCGCGATATAACTCGAAGCAGCTAGGGCTGCCTCCCAAACGGTATCGGTTACAAAAATACCGTTTTTGACGGGGCCGCGAACCCCTTGTATTGCAATTTTCCAGGCGAGCGACTCTAGTTTTCGATCCCGTACCCAACGACGCCTAAAAATCCCCGCAAAATTCCTCGGACAATGTACACCTATAGTAGAGAGTCGAAGGGACTTCAATGGGTTTGGCTATATAGATCGAGGAGTCAGATCAGCGCAGTCAGTTGGTAACTGCATGCAGCTAGCTACCAGTTAGTTTCTACGGTGTAACTCCATTGAAAGATGTATAACGCGCTGAGCTCTTTTTTTTTCGGTAACATGATGCCCATAGTTCAAGGACTTTCCAAATTTCCAGTTTCTAATTCAGAATGGATGAGGCTTAGAAAGATGCTTCAATTGTTGTAAAATATAGTATAAAAGTTGCGGTTTTAAAAGTAAAATATGGAATTTCCTGTATCAGGACGAATGAATGTCATCCTGTTATTTTCCATGGGAAATATTGAAAATTTTCGTATCCCTGACTTTAGTGGATTAATATGCTTTTCCCTCAAAAACTTAAGGTTGTTTTTGTTGTTACAATTTTTGATGTTGATTACTGTAAATAATCAGACACTGTACTTTATCTAATTTCACTTCAATCACAATTTTAACTTTCGTTTATGAGCTTCTACAAATTTTCAAAATGCACAGCTGTATATTACTATACTATTAAACGACAGCCATTTAAGCGTGAAATTAAGTAATTATAGTAAAACCTTTTTTATGTTAGGGCTAATTTTTTTTTTGGTAGTTGCTTAAAAGGTTAAAGTTGAAACCTTCCCCTATCTCTTTTGGTACTGTCTTCCTGGACATAAAAAGAAGAAGAACGTGCATGGTGGTTACAACGTAACTTAATTAGTCAAGGGGGTTGCGATTGAAGTATAGAAGTAGAAAAAACCGACCGCCGTGTTCGCAGTACCAAAAAAACTAACACGAAACAATTAAAGGTATACGTTCAGTAATTAATTACTTTAACGACGTCATTCTCTTACATGCTGAGACGACGTACCTCATTACCACCCCTGATGACTCTAAAAGAATTAAGAACCCCCGCCCGGAGTAAGCGTTAGACCCTAAAAAAACCAAACTCAATGTAATCTACTCCTTATAGGCTACAATTCAGTATACCCATAGAAAGGTTAGAACATTGCAAAACGCGCCATTTTGAAAAGATGGATACCCGCTACATTATATAATAATGAACCATCAAGAAGCGATATCTATTTTACTAGGGAGAAGGTATGCCTAAGTATTCGCGCGAGCCATAGTCCCAATCCCCCTTTCAAAATACAAGGGGGACGTAAAACGTGGCCGGGCTATTTCACTGCCTCTCCTTAATCGGAAAATAAGAACCAATGAGATGCTGGTTGTAATTTAGATGCGGGGATTAACTCCGGACCTACTACTATACGTTTGGACTGGAGATAAAGCTGGAAATGTGGGGCGAATTTACAACTTCTCCCTAGTAAACTAGATATCACTTCTTGTAACCATTGTACTAAATTCACTGGCGTTTGAAATGCTCGTGAAAATCTCGGGGCCTGTAGGAGACCAATTAATTACACACAATAGCTGCTAAAGTTTATGATACTTGGTAAACTACACACAGCCGGTTAAGAACCTGACAACGATTTACTTTAAAGGTCTTTAAGAGCCCCGAAGTTAGAGCTAAGAGAGAGAGAGGCCAACCTTTAGTAAATAGATAAATAGACCCTTTTCTATGGCATACCCAGTATAGAAATAAGTTTCTTGGTTTAGAGAAAGAACTCTTCTCATAAACATTTAACACTAAGAAACAATCCACCTGTTCCTACCATTGCATGTCATTTTGTTTGTAACAGATGTCGTGTTTATACCTATCACCGGAAATTCATCAGTTATTACTCCACGCCAAGGCTTAGCAAAAATTAAAATAGACTAAAATTGAAACGTATTTGCCCTCAGAAGTAAATGATAATAGAAGTAAGAAACGTAACACCTCGAAGTTTGATTTGAACTCGCTTTATAGAAGGCACTTATCTCGCTTTGAATGTTTAATGCGATTCCGAGGGTGGGGGAGTTGCCCCATTTGAAATCTCCCCCCCCCCGCCAGTTTCTTCTAACTCTAAGTCGAATGAAATTAAATTCCATCACTTGTCGCGTCGACGTGGGGGCGCCACCGACTTAAATTTTAGTAGGATTGGGGTTGAACCCCCGCCGCCCCCCCATGTACGCCAAGGCTATAGTAAAGGCCAGCCACTTTGTCAGTTTTAATTAAAAGGCGAAAAGGCCTAGGCTTAAATCGAAGGCGCGAAGTTTTCCTCTCTTCCTTCACCCTATCCTCTTCCACGTTTTCAGTTATCTTCCTTGATCGGCGCCTCTCTCTAGATGGGGATGTCCCCACTTTCCCCCTCCCCATGAGAATGCCCTAAACTCGTTTCCCCAGATGAAAGAAAGAGTTTTAAAAGCGCGAATCAATTGCTACGTTAGCAAAAATCTTCTCCAAGAGAAAAATAAAAACATTCGTGAGATTCGTTCGCATTAATAAAAATATAATAATTTAAACAAAGGCTTAACGAATGGCTCTAACAGAAACTGATAATTTATAAGAAAGAGGCTTGTGTAATTTGAAAATGTTTAAGTCTCGGTTTGACTTTTCTTAATTTTAATGAAATTTTGCCAAAGTCATTCGGATCATGCGAACGGGCTCTTTGATTTGTTCATTTCGCAAAGAGAAGGTGGGAACTGGAGGGGAAAAGCATTTTGAAGACTTTAAAGTGACATTCGTACGTTTTGTACTTTGGCAAAGGCCTAAGTACGGGCCTTGGCTGGCGTCTCTCTCCATTGAGACAGAGAGAAAAGGACTAACTCCGGATAGATAAATAGCCGCCTCTCTCTTTGTGTGTGTTTCCGAGTGGGGTGTTACTCCTCTTAGCTCCTCCACCCACTGGGCTAATTTAATTTTCGGAATTCCAAAGTTGGAACTATGCCGGGAACCGCTTCGTGACTTAATCAATCTTGGACACCAAGATTTTTCCTACGGGTACTCTCGCTAAGCCTAACTTCCAAAAGCTTCCATTTTGTTAATTTTCTAAATACGCCCATCCTTTACTGACGAAATTTAAAGTGTCGAATTCGTTGGTGTTGCGTTAAAAGAAGGGCCTAATCTAATTGGAAATAGTTAATCATTCATTGGCAGGAAGAATTTACCCGTCGACCAATCACCATAAAGACGAATTAAGCGTAGCAGTTTAAAACAAAGGCGCTTTTCAAAGATTTAGTTTAGAAAAATATTTCAAAGTTGGTTTATAAAAGCATTTAGATTAAGCAGTTCGCATTCCCTTTAAACTTACCTTTTATCTTGGGGTTAATATAATTTTAATGTTAATTAAATTGTGGATTAATATCTTATTAATATAGATTGAAATAGTCGGAAACAGTTCCCTCGATAACTCCAATTAAATCTACCCAAAAAATCTACGTTAGGCTTAGCGAGTGATTCAAATATTCAAACTTTACGCGCCAAATGACGTCATTTCTTTATAGGAGCCGCTTCTAGCGTAGCTAGCATCCGGCTTGATCCAGCTAGCCGGTAGCTTTTCGGCGGCTACGGCTCGCGTAGTCTGCCATGTTAGTGATTTTTCCGAGTTAACCCTCGTCTCTTTTATCGGCCTTAATCAATATGTTACAGTGTTCCTATTAATTTCATATCGGAAATTCGGGTGCCTAATAAGTTTGGTAGTTCTCCGGAAGTGTTCTTGGTTCGAATCGATGCCGTGCGAGAGTGAAACCATGGATTCTAGCCAAACGTCACAACCCGAGCTAGAGAACTCGGCCATTACAAAGACTATTCAGAACTCTAGCGACGCGGACGAGGTACTGTGGCTTTGTTTATTATCATCTATCTTTGGTACAATGTTATGAGATATATTGTGCGTTTGTTTTGGTATTACATATCGTGTTTTTAATCATTAATTAAATAATTATAATTATTATTATTTTTAATTAATTTTATATTCAATCAAATAACGGATTTTTTTTTCTCGAGTTAAATCAGTTCTTAATTGTTTTTGTTTGAAAACGAAGATGAAATACATTGCTTAAATTAAAAATAATTTTGACAGTTATTAATGATATTAATTAAAAATAAATTAAAACTAAATAATTAAAATCACACTGGAACTAAGTGAAAAAGAATTAATTTTTTGTAGCTTTAATAAATATTGTTCGTATTAAGTTTAAATTTTAAAATTAAAGTTAGAGATTAAAATTAATTTAAGAATTAAGCGGTGGCATAGGTTAAATTTTAATTGAAATTACAAAGAGTATAAACGTTATTGATTGACCCAGGAGTGGATTTTCAGTAAATATCGGAAAAGGGTGGGGAAATTCATTATATTATTGATCGAAATGGGCGGTTCTTTTTGGAATTACGTAACGCTTTGAACCAATCGTTCCTTCCTAACGTTTAAAGGGTAAAAAAATGTTGGTGGCTCGCGATTGGCTGGAAAAGGCGCCTTACCCGAATAGAGTTGGGGGCCCCCTACGCTACGGTTAAGCCAGACTTCCGCGACGGGTAACTTAGTTTAGCTTTCGGAGTTAGTAAGCGCAGAACGCGCCAAATTTAGCCCATTTTTGCCGGCTATTCATTTACTAAACTCGTCTATAGACAAAAGTTCCCTCTGGGGGTCACTTTCAAACCCCCCTCCCTTATTTCACCCCCTTGCCCCCCCCTTCCTCCATTTTCTTTAAAAAGATTTTGGACCCCCATTTTTACGCAAAGACAGACAGACAAACTAACCCACCAATGATTTTTATCGGCCCCCTTTGATCGAAAATAGCTCGTGGCGGAAAGAGTTTCGCGGCCAATTTGAAAACGGTCACTTCCGGATAACCTTTTTAATTGATTCCTGTCAAAGGTTTTAGCGCGTGACGCGACCGGGTTAAAGGTCACACCGTCAAGTATGAATGAATTAAATAGATTAGTTAATCAATGTGATCGGTATCGGTTTGAAAGGCAAGCTGCCTTTGTAGCGCGAGCTCATTTTACTCATTTTAAATTTAACCCATTTCAGGTAAATTTTATTATATTTTTAAATACAATGTTTCTTTAAAATTTATAGTTAATTAAGTTAAGTAATTAGTAACTTTTCATTTAAAAACATATATATATATGTGTATACTCGATAAGTCTGGAAATTAGAAGGCAAAAACTAATTATTTTTAAGTAATTTTAATATGATGTTTATTTTTAAAGTTGCTAATTTTTATTGTAAATTTATTTATTTATTAAAAATTAGCAGTTTTTTTATTTATTTTAAAATTAATTATAAATATTCTAAGGAATTGTTAGAGAGAGAATCTCTTATTTGCGGAGAATACAAATTTTATTTTTCAGTATCATTAAAGGGTTATTAATTACTCGTAATTAATGAATATAGGCAACTAATTAACCTAACCAGACAAACAATTTATTATTTTCTTTCAATTAACCCTTTCTCTATCAGAATTTATGTTCGGACGAGACGGGTTCACCGTACGTCCGATGTCAGGGACCGGGTCCGGGTCCGGGAGGTTCTTCGATGTTGCCGAACTCTCCTTCGTCCGCCTCGGCGACACCTTACGGAAGTACCCAACGTGGAAACGCGTTATATGTACCCCAGCAGCCGATGGAAACCTATTCTCTTCTTCAATCTTCATCCTCGGATGACCACGCGGTCCCCTCAGCATCTTCCTATACACATTTTACCTGTCCCTCTGGAGCATTCCGATTTGTGCCGGCAACTCAACCCAAGTTGTCGGCGCCGACTCAAGGCGTCTTCCGGGATGGATTTCACGGTTCGGCCTTCGTACCGGCTGACGCCAGATATGTCAAAAAGTAGGTAAATTTAATTTTAATTTTAATTATTTAAGTTAAATAATAACAGGGTTCATACGAACCTGGAAAAATCAGGGAAATAAATAGTTGACAAAAACCTCAGGGAAATTTCGAATTTTTAGTAAAATTCAGGGAAATTTGCGTCAAACAGGGGCTGAGTAATTAAGCAAAATGTTCATAAACATACCCCCCCCCCTCCATAGGATTAACATTACACTATACTTTGGAGGCTCATAACTCTGGTTCTATTAGAGATACGGGGATGTCCTTTGATTATGTTATAGTCCTATTTATCCCCCCCCCTCCTTCGTTAACATTTGCTCCATATACGGGAAAAACCTGGAAAATTCAGGGAAGTGTATGGGGAAAAGCCTCATGGAAATCTCAGGGAAATTTGTTGTTTTCCAAAAGTTGTATCAACCCTGAAATTTTATAATAAACGTATTTCATAGTCTTTTAATTACGGAATTTGATCCGGATGTTAATTTGTTAAAAATTGTCCAATTATAATTTTGTAGCCCCAAAATTGAGCAACCCGATCTCTCAGACAACTCAACAACGTCACAAGGTGGCGGCCCACCTACGTTGTACTTACCGGAACGAGTCAAGCGTGAAGGAATTGTTCAAGTTGCAACCATGGAATTGAATTCAATAACTCCGGATCCTACTCGTAACTCGGACCGAACCACACCACCTGAAGAAAATGGGCGAACACTACGCAGTGAGTACCTTTTTTACGTTTTTCCTTTTTAAAGTAGTAGCGCGAGTTTCCGACCCCTCTATTCCGAATTCGAACCACTCCTTAAACGCGATTCGATTCAACACTAAGGGAGGGAGGGGGGTCTAGGATAAATTTCATTTTTGACTAGAGGTGTTTATTGCCTAAATTGTAAAGAAAGTTTGGTGGGCTTTTATTGTTAAGTAAGCAGCGAGAAAACTCTCTATGTATAACTTGGACAATCGTAAAGCTTAAAATTCGCACCTGAGTTTTAAAGCGACTTGCTTGCCACCTTTTCATGACGCAGCTAGCTACCTTGGGGCCAAAAATTCAAAATAGTCCAAATTCTTGGGCCAGTTTTTTTTTGTACTGTATTTTAATAAAAGGTAAGTTGGTTCTTTTCTATTGAAGACTCGCACGTGCTTGCTTTCGTTGTCCAGACATTCCAACGCGCGCCCCCGCTTTTCGCTTTTGGGTCAGTGACGGGTCAAAGGTTAATAAACATTAAGCGTTTTAACAAGATTAAATGATAATGATTTTAGTTTTAATTGAGAAATTGATCACCAAATATTGTTTGGATCCTATAAATTGTTTGTATGTACAAAAATTACGGTACGCGTTAACGTGCGCATAAGTTTATAAGTTTTTTTCCATAAGTATGACACCTACCTATTCTTCGTAATGTTAGAGAGCTAATTCGAGAACGTCAAGCTAGAATTGACTATTTTGCGGGACTTCCTAGGAAGATTCCTAGTTAGTATTATCATGTATTAATAAGACTTTGACTGCGAGCCAGTCACCAGGCGTCGCTTTATCTCGAATCTATGAGCTACGTCACTTCATTCGTGATGAGCTCCAGTTTGTAACAAACTTATGGATTGAACATATCTTATGAACTTATGATTTAAGAAAAACGTATATATAGTACCAAGAAGTGATATCTAGTTTATTAGGGAGAAGATGCCTAAGTATTCGCGTGGCGTTCCATAGTCCCAGTCCCCCTTTTAAAATACAAGGGGGGGGGGACGTAAAAGGAGGCCGGGCTATTTCGCTACACTCTCCTCAGTCGGAAAATACAAGTAATTTTCGTACTCATTCGCGTCGCGTTGACGTGAGTTTTCAAGAACCAATGAGATATCTCGCTGGTTGTTGTAATTTAGGGGGGGGGATTAACTCCGGAAAGGCTACGTTTGTTTGGACTAGAGATAAAGAGCTAGATTATAAATGTGGGGCGAATTCATATAATTTCTCCCTATTAAACTAGATATCACTTCTTGACAGTACGAAACCATAGCTGACTACCTATACCACCTTCTCATTGACTTCCGTATATGTTATATGTTCTTTGTCCAGAAATTATATTTGTGGTCTTCAAATACTTAAGTTATTTAATCCCGTTACAGTTTACGCGTACGTGTTTAGGTGGTTCAAGTAGTTTAGTCGCGTACCGCGTTTACCCGGTTAGTTTTCTCGGCCTTGTACACGCTGTCAACCGTTATTGGTTACCAAGTATATGATAGGCCCCGGAATTCCCCGCCTAAAAGAAGCCTAAGCCATGCCATGGAAAGGTTGTTGCGGGGATTGTATTAAAGGGGATTTCGAGGAGTTGAGGGTGGTACGAACGAAGATACCAAGGACTTATAGTTCAGCTCCCATCGTAGATCCCCCCCCCTAACTTGATGGGTATTGATGGCATTTTGATGGTCCAAGTCCAGGATAGCGTACTGATGATGTAACTAGCCCCAAATTGGAAATGACGTATAGGTGTTATCGGACTTTTTATTGATCACCTTATATTTCATTGTTGGTGTATTTTACTCTGAATTTTCAAAATGGGTGTAATTGTGTCGTGAAATTTGAAAATTTTCGTGAAGGTCCGGAAACTAGACATAAATAATTAGGCCTAAAAAATAAACCTTTTCATACTCGAAACGGATACTTAAAGATGTTTTGAATGCAATATTGGAAACTTCAAAGGCATTGCCGCGTTATAGGGGGAACTTATAAGGTGTTAACTGATTGCTGGAATGTTCAGAACCGTGGTGTGGTGCGTGGTACTTGTTTGATGGCGCAGGGCTATGTTTTTCCACGGATGTATTACTGCATCGCGTCTCTCATCGTGTCGCGGTCTTTTTGAAACCTTAGCAGCGTCTTTAATAACTTTGGGCGCGTTTTCTCAGCTGCGATTTCCCTCCCGCCTCTCTAGTTCAAGTATAGTGTTGGTTGGTGGGGGCTCCACCCCTCTGCAGACTCGCACATGCTCAATCTCATTTGGAAAGTATATAATGTGTATTAGGGGGGATACCATCGATGTCCCTTGGGTTATTAATATAAAATAGGGTATATCTCGTGTCCCTCATGGTGAAATCTTTTAAAATTTACACTAATTAATCTAATTAAATTGAAGTTTAAAATGAACCTAGTTTCGTTAAAGAGAGACTATTCCTTCGTACTTAAATTAACTATAGAACTTACAAGAAAAGTACGTTATTTCCGAAACACGGGGTAAAAATTTTAAATGTATATATTCTTGTAATTATTTGTTTAAACGTTTGTCGCGTTATTGGAGTTATTTTAAATAGTATCAGAAGTATATAATACTTCTCTTCGAGAGAAGTGTACCACAAAGCGGGGTAAGTGTAACGTCATTCTTCCGAACATCGGAACATTTGGAGCAAGGTTACATAACCGAATCACATACGCGATAAATAGTTCCCTCATCATTAGTCTATTAGCGTTAAACTATTTGGCAAGATGTACTTGTGGATTTTTGTCTCACCCCAAGACGAGGTTAGGGAGTTGATTGCTGATGATTTTGTACCAAACAGTTATAGAACTCACCTTACGGTGCGATGCCCATCTGTAGTTTGATGAGCGGGAGAGCAAACACAAAGGGTGAGCCTGGGAAGAATGACGTTACATAACTAAAGCATAGGGAGGATACAGAGTGTCATCCTTCTTCCATTATCCCCTTCTGATAGTATTCACAAGAGACGTTTGCCAGTTGTCAGAGCCGTTATAAAAACTTAGCTAGTGTTTTATAAAATACTGTTAAAGTAGATCATTGGGAATATGGTTTTTGTTGTACATTATAGAAGCTAAGAAACGTGTCTTTTCGGATAACTTGGCACCGTGTTGTCCCGTTTGCGGAGTGACCGTTCGACCATCAGAACTTCCGTCGCATTTTCACCACGAAGTCTGTAGACTAGAGAAAGTAGCTAGAAATGTTCAAAGACCCAGTCGTGAAAATACTCCAATCGCCGCGTCGCCTTCCGGCAGTAAGACTCGTGTGAAAGACACGTCCACCGGTGACCAACCGCTAATAAACACTCCGGAATCACGATGGGAAGCCTACGAAAGAATAAAGAATAATCGAAATAGTCGATTAACTGGTAAGTATTGTTATTATTTAAGAATAATCGTAAAGGCAGCCCCCCAGAGGTCCTATAATTCCTATAAAATCGTATATTTTCAAAACTGTCCTATAAAATCGTATATTTTCAAAACTGTCCTATAAAATCGTATATTTTCAAAACTGTCCTATAAAATCGTATATTTTCAAAACTGTCCTATAAAATCGTATATTTTCAAAACTGTCCTATAAAATCCTATATTTTCAAAACTGTCCTATAAAATCCTATAGTTTCAAAACTGTCCTATAAAATCCTATAGTTTCAAAACTGTCCTATAAAATCCTATAGTTTCAAAACTGTCCTATAAAATCCTATAGTTTCAAAACTGTCCTATAAAATCCTATATTTTTAAAACTGCCCTATAAAATCCTATATTTTCAAAACTGCCCTATAAAATCCTATATTTTCAAAACTGCCCTATAAAATCCTATAAGTTTGAAATTTGCCCAGCCCATCGGTTAAAAAGAATAATTAATATTTTAGTGTCCTATATAATCCTATAATTCTGGAAAAACGTCCTATAAACGTTCAAGAAAAAATACCTATAATTCCTATAAATATTTTCTAAATTCGGGGGCGGGGGCGGGTCCCTGTCGTTAGGGTTTATGGCGGTTAATAATATCCGTGTTTAAACTGTCCCGCAGCCAGGGCCAACAGGGGTAAGAGTAAAGAGGACACGACGTGTCCAATATGTTCGGAGAAAGTTAGCGGAACCCCCGAAGAACTTAACTCTCACGTCGAGTTATGTCTAAAAAGGGTAACTTTGTTAATTGAAGTTTCAAATCGCTCGGTCGTTGTAATAAAGGGGAGGGGGTTGAAATGTTGTTTTGACAGAAAGAATCGTCTTCCGATGACGAAGCGGTTGACGTGGAAGGTGACGAAAACTTTGAGGAGTACGACTGGGGAGGCGAAACCAGAATTCGAGCGACCAGCTTGGTCCAAGGAGGATTATCTTCCTTGGGTTTTCAAACGTGTAAGAAAAACTCCGCCGCCAATGAAGACGACGAAGATTTGGATCTGAATGTGGATGGAGATGACACGCTGACCTTTGGACGAGTAAGTGTACGCTTACGTTTAAAATGCCCAAAATTCAAGGTGGATCGATCAAAAGGCTATTTTGTTTTTAATTTTCCAAGGCTCAATATTCGGAATTCGATATTATTCCTTGTCGAACTGACGTGCCATCGGAAGACAAAGCCAGAGAGGAGTTAAGACAAGCCGTATTGAGGTTAGTTGACCCTGAGTGAAAGTGTTTTTTACGCTGCTTTATTGTTTTTTACGCTGCTTTATTGTTTTTTACGCTGCTTTATTGTTTTTTACGCTGCTTTATTGTTTTTTACACTGCTTTATTGTTTTTTACGCTGCATTATTGTGTTTTACGCTGCATTATTGTGTTTTACGCTGCATTATTGTGTTTTACGCTGTTTTATTGTGTTTTTATATTATCTTTGTTCTTTCATCAAGTTTTTACGCTGTTCCATAACGTTTTATTGCGTTTTACGCCGCCTTGTCGCGTCATAATGTGGTATTTTCTTTTTAAACAGTGAAACGGCAACAACGTGTAACGCGGGGGGTATCATTGGTGATAAATGGAGTAAGAATGAAGAGACGGAAGAAACAACGAGCGAGCGAGAGAAGTAAGAGTTACCTTTTGTTGTTGTTGTTGTTGTTTTTCCATTAACGCCTTTGTTTGTCTGTTTGTTTTTCTAGGAATGGAGATTCCACTCATTTAATATCATCTTTAAAACAACGTATAGCCGAATTAGAAGCTCCCAATATGGGGAAATTAAAATGTTTAATTTGCATGGTAATTATTAAATTGAAATAGCCAACGATTTAAATTAATGTTTTTTAATATTTCTCTTATTGAAAGGTTGTACTTTTGTTTTTTGGTTTTTTTTAAGGAAACTTATTCGAAACCGGTTGTATCAATATCGTGTTGGCACGTTCATTGCGAAGAGTGTTGGCTTCGAACCCTGGTGAATAATTTATAGCGTTTTCCTGTGGGTCCTCGCGGAGCGTTCCCAAGGAGCAATAAAAATGGTAGTAGTAGTTTCCAGCTGCGTTAAAGACTGTTTTTGAAGAATAGGATCTCCTAGTTTTATTCCTCCATGGCAGCGCTCCGCGAGGACCCAAAGGAAAACGCCATTAGTTTTAAGGGTTGTCCTTATCTATTCCGCGTGTTAAGTCTGGTTTTATTCGCAGGGTGTAAAGAAATTGTGCCCGCAGTGCAACACGATAACGTCGCCCTCTGACCTCCGCGTCGTGTACTTATGAAATTGCTAAATAACTAATTGTAAAAAATAAAATATTTCTTTGTTCAAATTTAATTAATGATTTGGGGGGGGGTTGTACTTTTCTTGATCAATATTGCTTATATTGTGTTTATACGCTGTTTTATCGTGTTTTTACGCTGTTTTATTGTGGTACTAAACGTCATTTAGTCAATTCTGGCGTCGTTCACCAACTAGTTCTCGGTGGTAAGTTTTGAAAGTAAAGAAATTTCAGTAATAATTTTACAACAGTTAAAGCGCATCGAGGGGCTATTCACTCGAGTTTTCCGTACTCCCGTATGCTACGATGTGGCTCCTATTATTACGAGCCCTCGGATTGTCTCGTTATTCTTATATCTATATACTTTTGGTTGAAGTCTGATTTTATTGTCGTTGTAGCTTCAGTGCGCGGAATCGAAATAGTTCTAAGTAGGAGGGGGGGCTTTTCGAGGCAAGTTTGAACCAAGTTCACTTTTTGTTCTTACATCTATATACTTTTGGTTGAAGTCTGATTTTATTGTCGTTGGAGCTTCGGTGGGCGCGGAATCGAAATGAATGCAATGTAATGAGTTTAAAATGGGCGTTTATTTTAAAGTCAGGTCGTAGGACGTGATCGTTCCCAGGCATCCTCGCGTACCACCGCGCTTATATACCTGGTTCTAATAACGGAGAGAATTATTTTCGAATTTTAAATAATACATTACGCTTTGATATTTAGTGGTTGGGCGTTAGGTTGAGTCTTTAATGAAGTAATTTATCTTAAAATCCGTCATCTTTCTAATAGTATACAGTAATTTGTTATTAAAGTTGAATTTATCGCGCTTAATATACCAGTGGTGTGTAGTCGTGTGGTAACGACGCTGCCGCACACACCACGGTCCCGGGTTCGATTCCCCGCCATGGCCCATGGCGTAGACATTTTCGAAGGCGCCAATATGCGGAGGTGGAGTGGAGGTTGTTGTTATAGAGGCAGCCTGTTTCCCTACTTTACCCCCTGCTGTTTCCCTGCTGTTACCCCCTTACCCCCTGCTGTGACCCCCTACTGTTACCCCCTGCAGTTTCCATACTGTTACCCCCTGCTGAGACCCCCTACTGTTACCCCTGCTGAGACCCCCTACTGTTACCCCCTGCTGGGATCCCCTACTGTTACCCCCTGCTGTGTCCATATTGTTACCCCCTGCTGGGACCCCCTACTGTTACCCCCTGCTGGGACCCCCTACTGTTACCCCCTGCTGGGACCCCCTGCTGTTTCCATACTGTTACCCCCTGCTGTGTCCATATTGTTACCCCCTGCTGTGACCCCCTACTTTTACCCCCTGCTGGGACCCCCTACTGTTACCCCCTGCTGGGACCCCCTGCTGTTTCCATACTGTTACCCCCTGCTGTGTCCATATTGTTACCCCCTGCTGAGACCCCCTACTGTTACCCCCTGCTGGGACCCCCTGCTGTTTCCATACTGTTACCCCCTGCTGTGTCCATATTGTTACCCCCTGCTGTTTCCATACTGTTACCCCCTGCTGTGTCCATATTGTTACCCCCTGCTGTGACCCCCTACTGTTACCCCCTGCTGGGACCCCCTGCTGTTTCCATACTGTTACCCCCTGCTGTGTCCATATTGTTACCCCCTGCTGTTTCCATACTGTTACCCCCTGCTGTGTCCATATTGTTACCCCCTGCTGTGACCCCCTACTGTTACCCCCTGCTGGGACCCCCTGCTGTTTCCATACTGTTACCCCCTGCTGTGTCCATATTGTTACCCCCTGCTGTGAACCCTGCTGGGACCCCCTGCTGAGACCCCTACTGTTACCCCCTGCTGGGACCCCCTACTGTTACCCCCTGCTGTGTCCATATTGTTACCCCCTGCTGGGACCCCCTGCTGTTTCCATACTGTTACCCCCTGCTGTGTCCATATTGTTACCCCCTGCTGTGACCCCCTGCTGGGACCCCCTACTGTTACCCCCTGCTGGGACCCCCCTGCTGTTTCCATACTGTTACCCCCTGCTGTGTCCATATTGTTACCCCCTGCTGTGAACCCTGCTGAGACCCCTACTGTTACCCCCTGCTGGGACCCCCTACTGTTACCCCCTGCTGTGTCCATATTGTTACCCCCTGCTGTTACCCCCTGCTGTTTCCATACTGTTACCCCCTGCTGTGTCCATATTGTTACCCCCTGCTGGGACCCCCTACTGTTACCCCTGCTGGGACCCCCTACTGTTACCCCTGCTGGGACCCCCTGCTGTTTCCATACTGTTACCCCCTGCTGTGTCCATATTGTTACCCCCTGCTGTGACCCCCTACTGTTACCCCTGCTGGGACCCCCTGCTGTTTCCATACTGTTACCCCCTGCTGTGTCCATATTGTTACCCCCTGCTGTGACCCCCTGCTGGGACCCCCTACTGTTACCCCCTGCTGGGACCCCCTGCTGTTTCCATACTGTTACCCCCTGCTGTGTCCATATTGTTACCCCCTACTGTTACCCCTGCTGGGACCCCCTGCTGTTTCCATACTGTTACCCCCTGCTGTGTCCATATTGTTACCCCCTGCTGTGACCCCCTGCTGGGACCCCCTACTGTTACCCCCTGCTGGGACCCCCTGCTGTTTCCATACTGTTACCCCCTGCTGTGTCCATATTGTTACCCCCTGCTGTGACCCCCTGCTGGGACCCCCTACTGTTACCCCCTGCTGTTTCCATACTGTTACCCCCTGCTCTGTCCATATTGTTACCCCCTGCTGAGACCCCCTACTGTTACCCCCAGCTGGGACCCCCTGCTGAGACCCCCTACTGTTACCCCCTGCTGGGACCCCCTGCTGTTTCCATACTGTTACCCCCTGCTGTGTCCATATTGTTACCCCCTGCTGTGACCCCCTACTGTTACCCCCTGCTGGGACCCCCTACTGTTACCCCCTGCTGTGTCCATATTGTTACCCCCTGCTGGGACCCCCTGCTGAGACCCCCTACTGTTACCCCCTGCTGGGACCCCCTACTGTTACCCCCTGCTGGGACCCCCTACTGAGACCCCCTGCTGTTTCCATACTGTTACCCCCTGCTGTGTCCATATTGTTACCCCCTGCTGTAACCCCTACTGTTACCCCCTGCTGTTTCCGTACTGTTACCCCCTGCTGTGTCCATATTGTTACCCCCTGCTGGGACCCCCTACTGAGACCCCCTACTGTTACCCCCTGCTGGGACCCCCCGCTGTGACCCCCTGCTGGGACCCCCCGCTGTTTCCATACTGTTACCCCCTGCTGGGACCCCCTGCTGTTTCCATACTGTTACCCCCTGCTGTGTCCATATTGTTACCCCCTGCTGAGACCCCCTACTGTTACCCCCTGCTGGGACCCCCTACTGTTACCCCCTTCTGGGACCCCCTGCTGTTTCCAAACTGTTACCCCCTGCTGTGTCCATATTGTTACCCCCTGCTGGGACCCCCTACTGTTACCCCCTGCTGGGACCCCCTGCTGTTTCCATACTGTTACCCCCTGCTGTGTCCATATTGTTACCCCCTGCTGTGACCCCCTGCTGGGACCCCCTACTGTTACCCCCTGCTGGGACCCCCACACTGTGACCCCCTGCTGTGACCCCCCGCTGTTTCCATATTGTTACCCCCTGCTGGGACCCCCCGCTGTGACCCCCTGCTGGGACCCCCCGCTGTTTCCATATTGTTACCCCCTGCTGGGACCCCCCACTGTGACCCCCTGCTGGGACCCCCGCTGTGACCCCCTGCTGGGACCCCCCGCTGTTTCCATATTGTTACCCCTTGCTGGGACCCCCCGCTGTGACCCCCTGCTGGGACCCCCCGCTGTGACCCCCCACTGTGACCCCCTGCTGGGACCCCCCGCTGGGACCCCCGCTGTTTCCATATTGTTACCCCCTGCTGGGACCCCCCACTGTGACCCCCTGCTGGGACCCCCCGCTGTTTCCATATTGTTACCCCCTGCTGGGACCCCCCACTGTGACCCCCTGCTGGGACCCCCCGCTGTTTCCATATTGTTACCCCCTGCTGGGACCCCCCGCTGTGACCCCCTGCTGGGACCCCCGCTGCGACCCCCCGCTGGGACCCCCCGCTGTTTCCATATTGTTACCCCCTGCTGGGACCCCCCGCTGTGACCCCCTGCTGGGACCCCCCGCTGGGACCCCCCGCTGTTTCCATATTGTTACCCCCTGCTGGGACCCCCCGCTGGGACCCCCCGCTGTGACCCCCCGCTGTGACCCCCTGCTGGGACCCCCGCTGTTTCCATATTGTTACCCCCTGCTGGGACCCCCCACTGTGACCCCCTGCTGGGACCCCCCGCTGTTTCCATATTGTTACCCCCTGCTGGGACCCCCACTGTGACCCCCTGCTGGGACCCCCCGCTGTTTCCATATTGTTACCCCCTGCTGGGACCCCCCCACTGTGACCCCCCGCTGGGACCCCCCGCTGTTTCCATATTGTTACCCCCTGCTGGGACCCCCCACTGTGACCCCCTGCTGGGACCCCCCGCTGTGACCCCCTGCAGCAGGGGGTAACAATATGGAAACAGCGGGGGGTCCCAGCGGGGGGTCCCAGCAGGGGGTCACAGCAGGGGGTCCCAGCGGGGGGTCCCAGCAGGGGGTCACAGCGGGGGGTCCCAGCAGGGGGTAACAATATGGAAACAGCGGGGGGTCCCAGCAGGGGGTCACAGTGGGGGGTCCCAGCAGGGGGTAACAATATGGAAACAGCGGGGGGTCCCAGCGGGGGTCCCAGCAGGGGGTCACAGTGGGGGGTCCCAGCAGGGGGTCACAGTGGGGGGTCACAGCAGGGGGTCCCAGCGGGGGGTCCCAGCAGGGGGTCACAGCGGGGGGTCCCAGCAGGGGGTAACAATATGGAAACAGCGGGGGGTCCCAGCGGGGGGTCCCAGCAGGGGGTCACAGTGGGGGGTCCCAGCAGGGGGTCACAGTGGGGGGTAACAATATGGAAACAGCGGGGGGTCCCAGCAGGGGGTCACAGTGGGGGGTCCCAGCAGGGGGTAACAATATGGAAACAGCGGGGGGTCCCAGCGGGGGGTCCCAGCAGGGGGTAACAATATGCAAACAGCGGGTGGTCCCAGCAGGGGGTCACAGTGGGGGTCCCAGCAGGGGGTAACAATATGGAAACAGCGGGGGGTCCCAGCAGGGGGTCACAGTGGGGGGTCACAGCGGGGGGTCCCAGCAGGGTGTAACAATATGGAAACAGCGGGGGGTCCCAGCAGGGGGTCACAGCGGGGGGTCCCAGCAGGGGGTCACAGTGGGGGGTCCCAGCAGGGGGTAATTATATGGAAACAGCGGGGGGTCCCAGCAGGGGGTAACAATATGGAAACAGCGGGGGGTCCCAGCAGGGGGTAACAATATGGAAACAGCGGGGGGTCCCAGCAGGGGGTCACAGTGGGGGGTTCCAGCAGGGGGTAACAATATGGAAACAGCGGGGGGTCCCAGCAGGGGGTCACAGTGGGGGGTCCCAGCAGGGGGTCACAGTGGGGGGTCCCAGCAGGGGGTCACAGTGGGGGGTCCCAGCAGGGGGTCACAGTGGGGGGTCCCAGCAGGGGGTAACAATATGGAAACAGCGGGGGGTCCCAGCGGGGGGTCACAGTGGGGGGTCACAGCGGGGGGTCCCAGCAGGGGGTAACAATATGGAAACAGCGGGGGTCCCAGCAGGGGGTCACAGTGGGGGGTCCCAGCAGGGGGTAACAATATGGAAACAGCGGGGGGTCCCAGCAGGGGGTCACAGTGGGGGTCCCAGCAGGGGGTCACAATGGGGGGGTCCCAGCAGGGGGTCACAGTGGGGGGTCCCAGCAGGGGGTCACAGTGGGGGGTCCCAGCAGGGGGTAACAATATGGAAACAGCGGGGAGTCCCAGCGGGGGGTCCCAGCAGGGGGTCACAGTGGGGGGTCACAGCGGGGGGTCCCAGCAGGGGGTAACAATATGGAAACAGCGGGGGTCCCAGCAGGGGGTCACAGTGGGGGGTCCCAGCATGGGGTTACAGCGGGGGGTCCCAGCAGGGGGTCACAGTGGGGGGTCCCAGCATGGGGTTACAGCGGGGGGTCCCAGCAGGGGGTCACAGCGGGGGGTCCCAGCAGGGGGTAACAGTATGGAAACAGCGGGGGGTCCCAGCAGGGGGTCACAGCGGGGGGTCTCAGCAGGGGGTCGCAGCGGGGGGTCCCAGTAGGGGGTAACAGTATGGAAACAGCGGGGGGTCCCAGCAGGGGGTCACAACGGGGGTCCCAGCAGGGGGTAACAGTATGGAAACAGCGGGGGGTCCCAGCAGGGGGTCACAACGGGGGTCCCAGCAGGGGGTATCAGTATGGAAACAGCGGGGGGTCCCAGCAGGGGGTCACAGTGGGGGGTCCCAGCAGGGGGTAACAGTATGGAAACAGCGGGGGGTCCCAGCAGGGGGTCACAGCGGGGGGTAACAGTCAAGGTTCCTAAAGAATAAAATAGCAGTATGACCATAGCCTACCACCATCACGACCTTGGCCTTATGACCATAGAGATACAAGAGGAACAGTTGAGAGTCATTTTTGTGACGGTTTTAAGGCATTCGCCCCTTCGCATGTGTGATGGGGTGAAAGACTGGTGGCCCCCCCTATCGACGAGCGAAGGAGTTATTAATAAGGATGAGCTTAGAGTAGTTGCACTCTATGTTAATAATAATAAGTCAAACCCTCGGAGATGCCATTACTCCATTTTATAGGAGCTAAGACTAAGAGCGGAAAAACGTATTTTATAAATTTTACAACTGTAAAATCTTTTAAAAAACACTTGGAACTTGTATTTCTACTTACTTTCGAGGAAATACCACCGTTTTCTGAAGGTAAGAGTCTTTTTTGATACATTTATTAGTAATAAAAACATTTAAGGCGAGCTAAGCCTTGGTCTTGTAAAACACGGCAGATTAGTGATTTTGAAAACTACGCTAATCACCATATTAGTATTTTCTCAAGTTACCTTGGCTAATCACTAATCTGTCGTGTTTTACAAGACCAAGGCTTAGCTCGCCTTAAATGTTTTTATTACTAATAAATGTATCAAAAAAGACTCTTACCTTCAGAAAACGGTGGTATTTCCACGAAAGTAAGTAGAAATACAAGTTCCAAGTGTTTTTTAAAAGATTTTACAGGTGTAAAATTTATAAAATACGTTGTTCCGCTCTTAGCTCGTATAAAATGGAGTAATGGCATCTCCGAGGGTTTGACTTATTATGTCCTATAGGGAGTTAAGATAGAGTGCCACTACTCTAAGCTCATCCTTATTAATAACTCCTTCACCCTATCACACATGCGAAGGAGGAGAAGCGAAAAATCCCTCGCAAAAACGTTTAAGGACCGCTTTCCCCAATAGTTTGTCTAGGCCTTAATAGTGTTATAATGTCTATGCTTATGACAAAAACGTTATTTTAAACAGATATGGATATATTTTTAAAAATTTATCATACTTTATTTATAAGGTACAACTGCGAAATGAGACAAAACAAAATAAAACTAACGCATAAACTGGAACTATAATTAATGATATTTGAAGATTAAAAATTGAAGTTTCATTAAGAAGATGGAATGAAAGATACTCGAATATAAAATAGATTTTTAAACCACCGCCTTTGCATTTAAGATCGGAAGTTTCGCTTTTTTAAACCAATAACAACGAAATTAACCTTAAAAAAGCGAGTCGCTTTTTCAAAACAGAAATTAATTTGTCCATTTCCTTTTTATTTCTTTCACGTTTCAAAATAATATACTCGTGAAGTTTTTTTTAGCCCAAACAAACATTTACTTCAATCACGACTCCTTCTTCCTGCTATAACCCCCCAAAAAATTAACCCAATTAAGCGTTCATTAATTAATTTAAAAGACAAAACTTAGTTTTAAATAATTAATTACCCGCTTAATCTAGTGGATTGCCTCGTATCTCTGGTCGGTGGATCATCTACATCCGCGGAAGTGACGACGTCCGGTGTCTTTTTGCTTCTACCCAAAAAATAAACAAACAAAACGCAAAAATATTAAATAAATTGCATTTATTTCAAATTTAATTCCAAGTATATTAATTAAATGAATAATTAAAGGAATTAAAGAGAAGAGATTATATTAACCTCGTAGAAACGCCACTGCCCCCATCTTGTATCCTTTCATTATTGTGATCATTCTCGTTTCCTTTATTTCTTTTAGGGCGCCCGGAATCTTCGCCGCCGCCGCCGCCATCTTGAGTTCGTTTTCGCGTCGTTTGTAGTTCAATTTCGTCTTCGTTGATCATTTGTACTCGGGATGAATCAACCATAATCGATTCCGTAGCCGAAGTTACTTCCTCTTCCATAACAGTCACGCCCACGACGTCATCCATGTCTATTTGGTGCTCGGATTCAACCTGAACTGACGATATGTGACCTCCCGAGTTGGCGTACTTTCGGGGTCGACCTCTCGGTCTTTTAACGGAAGGATCGCGTCTGTTATCGGCTTCGCTACAATATTATTTATAAGTGAAAAAATAATAAAAAAAACCACTGAAATGTTGCAAATTTCGCGTCGTAACATCGTAAAATACGCCAAAAAATTGTAATAACTAACCTCGCTTGATTTTCAATATTTTCGTCATAATCTTCATCAGCGAAAGTTGTTGTAGTGTTTCTCATTCTAAACCCTTTCCTATTTATGGATCCTCTATAAGCTGGTCCGGCGGATTCAACTTCCAATCCGGATTTCTAAGATTAATTAAGTCCCTTAAATTAATTAATTTCTTTTCCTCGCGAATTAAAAATTAAATTAAACACACTTTAGGAGGGTTTTGATGTAAATTCGCCGGGATGTAAACTTTATTGTAATTTATAGTCTAAAAGATTAAAAGTAATAAAATTATTTAAATTCGTATATTTAAAAAAATAATAAGAACTAACTTGATCAGGTTCGGTAAAAAGCTTCGTAGGTAAATCAGGCTCAATTGGATAATCTTTCAAGACAAAATTTGTCGTTTTGGACATAACTAAACCCAGAGCCAAGTCACAAACCGCGTATAGTTTCTAAAATAAATACCGAATTTAAGTCACTTATAAACTTTTAAAGCAATATTTAAAACTAACCATATTGGCCAATTCGTCATCGGGAGCTTGCTTATCTCGCGTCATTTTTATATTTTCAATAAGTTTCTTAAAAAAACTGAAGCTGTAGTTTTCATTTTTTAAGATCAATGGCTCCATAAGAAACCATAAACACCTACAAAGAAGGAAAAACCCAAAATTGAAGCTTTTAAAAAAAGGGGCAAACAACTCCGTTAAAAACTCGTTATTACTCTTTGGTACGTAGAAGAGACGAAACATCGTCGTGTTGTTTGAAGGAATTATCATGGGCCAATAGGTGAATGGCGTAAGGCATAATATAATCGGGAAGCAACGCGACTATTTTATCTAAAGAAAAATTGACCAGTTGTAATACAAAGGGGCGGCGACTCTATCCCTAGGAATTATTAAAGTAATAGTCTCACTAGGTGGTAAAGGAGCTTGTTTCATCAAATCCCTTCGCTTATTGATATTCGCCAACAGATACTGTTTAAATTGGCTTTTCAATTCGCGATTACGTTCTAAACCACCCAATGAAAAGATGGCCAAGAAATCTAAAGGCAGCTTCAAACAAATCAGCCCTTTATGCAGTTTTTGAGCAAATTTTTCTCGCACCGCCGCGCATTCGTCCTAAAAACGTCAAAAATACGCGCCGTTTTCCTTAAGCCTCGGTTAAGCCTCGCCGCGAGTATCGCGAATATAACTTAAAAAAAAACTTACATTGATGACAACAGCCAATGTTTGAAATTGATCGTGCTTGATAATTTCGGAGTAAGATGGTTCCTGACATAACTTTAACAAAGAGGCGGCCGCCGTGTAACGTAACCAAGCTTTATCAGACGGCGTTATGACGTTTCTTTCCATCAAATCTCCGCCATTTTGAATCATGGTCGTCAAGAGTTTCATGGTTGATAGGGCGGAATTAGTAGCGGCTCTCAAACCAATCAGCCAACGAACCATCATCTTCATTCCCTCGCACTTATGAAAAGATAAATATTTTTTGTTAAGCCTTGGCTTCCACTAAATAGACGTATTGAAAGTAACTATAGTACTGAGGAAAGTCCTTTCATTTTAGGAAATAGGCCTAAATATACCTAATTAGTACTGGCGAAAGTATAAGCCTCGCCTACAATTAGTACTCTTAAAATAAATTAAGAAAATAATCTGATAACTTAAGCCTTGGCTTCCGTACCTTAACTTTAGTTTCTTCGGAAAGATCCTCAAAATCAACCCAAGGACTATCATCGTTGCTTTGAATTTCTTGATCAACCATCAACAATTCCTTGACGATAATTTTTGAAACAATATTCTTGACGTGATTACCAAATAACTCGGGACAAGTGTAAGCGATATGTCCAATTGAAACCAAAGCTGTCCGATAATACTGAGATTGTAATGTCAAATGTTGCTTCAAATGCTAAAATTTATTTATTATGATCATTATTATTAATTATTTTAATAATTTTAAATGAAATTAAACGTTTACGTCTAGAATCTGTCCAAATATTTTCTCTTTATTCGAAGCCAATGTATTCAGGCAAGCAACCGCGTGTTTGGCTTGTTTGACGGTACCATTTTCAACAAAGTTTTGTAATAAGGGAAATAAACGACTGCGAAATAATAAAATAAATATCACTTCACTTAGATTTAAGTAAATTTAAAGATAAAGTATGGGAAAACTTACGCGGAAACGCCCGGATAATCTTTCTCCACATTCTGTCCAATGTTAGCTAATATTTGTAAGGTTATTTCAGCCACCGAGTTATCTTCGCTTCTCAAGAAAGCTATTAACTTCTCGTAAATGTCTTCCCCAGAGAAAGCGGTGGTGAAAACGAAAGACAAAGTCTGCGGTTCAAAGAAACAACAACTCCCGCATCAAATTAAAACTATCTATGGATGGATTGACTTACGTAAAGAAGTTGCAATCCTCTATGAGCCGAATTTTCTAAGCCTAACTGAGCGTCGACACTGCCATCGCCATATAAGGAGTCGTGAATGTAATTCAAGATTTGATTAACGCCAGAACGATCAATCATAACGGGAACAACCCGCTCTAACATCATTTTAATTGTCATATAGAAACTGTTTGTTTGAACCGGAAAACCCAGGGATTTTAAAACTTCTTTCTAATAATCAGATAAAATAGGATATAATAAAATTAGTAATAAGCCTAATAATTCGTCAGAATAAGCCCGATAATTCGTCAGAATTAGCCCGATAATTCGTCACAATTAGCCCGATAATTCGTCAGTATAAGGCCGACAATTCGTCAGAATAAGGCCGACAATTCGTCAGTATAAGGCCGACAATTCGTCAGAATAAGGCCGACAATTCGTCAGAATAAGGCCGACAATTCGTCAGAATAAGGCCGACAATTCGTCAGAATAAGGCCGACAATTCGTCAGAATAAGGCCGATCATTCGTCAGAATAAGGCCGATCATTCGTAACAATAAGGCCGATCATTTGTCAGAATAAGGCCGATCATTCGTCAGAATAAGGCCGATCATTCGTCAGAATAAGCCCGATAATTCGTCACAATAAGCCTAATAAATTCGTCACAATAAGCCTAATAAATTCGACACAATGTAAGCTCGATAATAACTAAAAGAATGAAAGAATCTTACAACACTCAATTCAGCTTCGGCGCAAGAAGCTCGACCATTGAGTACAGTATCCATATGATTTCTAAGTCTGGCATTATTTTCCAGCATATTGCAGAACTTTTTGATGTATTCTTGAACTTTAACAGGCTCGGGAAGATTTTCTACATTGAAATAAAACATTGGTCAAAGCTCATTCATTTCATTTATTCTAAGGCTTTAAAAGTACTTACTGGACAAGGTTATGATACGTTGCATCAAAAGTTTATCTCTATCCTCATTCTTCGGAGTGTTCAAGCATTCCATGACCAATTTCACTTGATTTCGAACCATGTTTTGGCATTTCAGAAGTTCATTGAAGGCCCTAAATACAACCAACAATAAATATTGCTAAGCCTAATTAGGTAATAATTATTGCTAAGCACTCACTTGACGGCAAAATCATCAACAGTCACAAATAATTGGTACAATTTCTGCATTCTTTCGGGTAAGGGCAGGGCGTAGGGAACTAAACAAGTGTGCAAAATCTTCTCCACCAATAACCTATCCAATAAATAAAACAATTAATTAATTAACACCTTCTATAGTTAAGAATATTACTATACATTACCTATCTTCCAAAGCAGTTTGATAATAAACGTGCAAAACTTTATTTTTAATCCACGAAATACAATTCATTGTTGATTCCGGGATGGCGTTACTACTCATGTGTTGTTTATACAGAAAAGCTAAGCCTAACAGAGCTTCTTTGCGAATTTTGAACTGTAAAACGGATTAAAATTAATATTTTAAAACCTGCCAAGGCTTAAGAAAAGGGGTTAATAGTGTACCTTTTTGTCTAGGGTCCTTTCCTTAACAAATGTTAGTAGTTCATCAGTAACACTGCGGAAATCTTTCTTAGCCGCGCTAATGATCGCCATGACAGCTTCGTAACGAACATTTTCCTCAGGGTCATGTTGACGTTGACGGAGTTGTTCAGTTACATCTTGACGTAATTCAGGATGGTTAATAAGGAAATGCATGGAATATTGAACGCATCTCATGCGAACGTGAACGCTAATGTCATTAAACCTAAAATAAGAACTCTTTTAGTAAAGTTCAAGTCCATTTTAAGTTTTTAACTAAAAATAAAACGGACCTTCCGAGAAAACAAGTCCATAAAATTTTGTGTTCAGTTGATAAGTCAGAATTTTTATCGGAAAACATTCTGGCTAAAAGTCTAGTCACTTCTAAACGTTCTTTCTCATCATTACTCTGAAATTTTCATTATTTATTAATTATCAAATAATAAATTTAACCCGAAATAAAAACTAATTACTTTAAGTTTAAATTCAAGTTGAGGTAAAACAGCCGAAATTATCAGAGGACAAATGTCATTTAATTCGTAGATTAAATCGTATAAGTTATTTCCAACACTGCTTTCACCAGCTTTCCCCAAAATAAGGGCATTGTTGAAAAACTATTTAAGTTAATTAATTTAGAGAGTTATTGCCACGTTTTTAGTTACTTTAATTCCAATTAATTAAACTAATTATTTTACGTTTTGAATGTAAGGTTCAATGGTGGAGGAAGTTCTTTTCAAGATATCTTTGGCAAGAGCGTACGAATTCTTGTTCCTAGTTTTCCTAGGCTCAATAATTTGTGTCAAAATTATATCGAGTAACTCCTGGGAAACCGTATCCGCCTCGCTTATTAATGGACACATCATATCCAGCATAAAATTCTTCACTTTTGGGGAATGGTTATCGCTTGAATTTAAAATTCATTCGTTAATTATTTAATAATCCTGGATTATAATTTAGGCGGCTTAATTACTTGACAATGGTAAAAATAAGATCAAATAGTTTGCAGAAAATGGCTTGATTTTCCTCCAACTCGATACAAATATTAAAAGATTTAACCCAAGCCAAATTCTCAAGAAGATAAAAGTAACGTTTAAACGTTGCGTCTTTAGGATCTTCCAATCCCTTTAATTGCAAGATAAAGAACTCAAAAATATACTGAAATAGAATTTAACCTTGTTATAAGTAAAGATAGGTAACAACTAACTGAGGTACAATTACTTTGAGATGGTCAGGATCTTTATAAGGAGCTTCGGGAGCAAAGACTCTAAAGACATCGGCTATACAACAGGCAATTAATAGCCTAACGTCTTTGTTTGTATGTTCCATGAAGTTTTCGGTGGCAAGATGTAAAGCCAATGGAACGTAAGCCGAATTTTCATCATCCTGATTCATATTTTGAAAAGACTGCGCGCATTCTTTCAGTCTACGAACTAAATCATCGGTACTCAAATCATCAGTGATCTCTTTCACCCCTTGTGGGTAAACGATTTTTGACTGCGTTTTGCTCGACATCTTTAATCCTATGGAAAATTTAATTAGGAAAATACCTCAATTTACATCTACTAGCCTTTAATAAAATGGTAAACAATGTAGTAAGTCTGATCATTCAAAATATAGGTAGCGTTGGTCTAACGTGCCAAGGCTTAACAAAGTGAATAATCAAAGCGACACAATACGGAACGGATGTCTTACGTTTAAGATTAGATTTTACGTTATTATTTACCAGTTGGCTTAAAATTAGGCGTCCATTATTCTTAATATATTGATTATCCTTCCTGAGTCAGCGATTTATAAGCTTTTCTTTCAATAATTGACACAATTTCACGATAAGCCGAAGCCGTTTTCGCCGCGGCAGTCGACTCACAATGGCGGGAACTTACAGGGCTGCCGTAATTTTTCTCGGCCCCTAACAAATTCGGGCCTATGATTGGTCAATTTAATAACGGTGAGGAAAAACGCGCCATCAACCGCCGTAAATTTTGGCGTGCTCTAGGAGAGTCCATTTTGGCGCGAAATAGGGGTGTTTACGTTGACCTTCCAACCTAATTTTAATGAAATTGAAAATTTGCGTAACATACTTACAAAATTGTTGTGCAAAGACGAAAAAAAAAAATAAAAAAAAACTAAAAAAAATCTAATTAATTTTACTTTAATTAACCTAACATTAATTGAGCAATACTGGATTAGGAAATCCGTGATTTTTTTTTTTACAAATACACTAAATCTACAGTAATAAATAATGCTTTTTGGAGAAAAATACAATTAATTTGGTTTACTAAATATCACAAAAATGTTTCGTTTGTACTTTACTAAGCCTAATTTAAATCCTTTTACCCTCGGATTAATCTCTAAATTAGTTAAAAAACTGAAATGAATAAAATTAAAACTCGTAAAATAAGAAAATAACTAATACATTTAATTTTTGTTTTTTTAAATTTTCTAAGACAAAAAAATCCTAAATAATTTTACAATAATAAGAAATAAAATAATCGATTAATTGTTATAAACAAATATTAATTAATGTACCTTTTTTTTAATAATGATTTTTTCCTCTATTGAATTAGGAAAAGTTCAAAAATATTAATTTAAATACACTTTATTTACAAATATGGAAAGATTTCATTCCGAGCCCCCGCTAAAGTTACGGCTAAATAATATTAAAAACGAAATTTAATTTTAATATTTTATAATTAATAATTAATATTTGACTAAAAAAAACATATTTTTTCTCTTTAAATTTAAAATTAAAATTTCACAAAATTCTTTTTTGAGTTAAAGAAAAGTTTGGACTCAAAACAGATAATTTTCAATTAATAATAATTAGTATTTATTTAATTTTTTATATTTAAATTTTAACTGAACAATGTTTCCGTGGCTTTTTCCAAATCCCAGGAACAAGATGATAAGGCCACTCTGGCTTTGTGCTTTTTAATTAAACGCTTTAAATTAATTAATTTTAAGTAGAAATAAATACCAACTAATGACTAACGAACCTCATCAACTCCCATATCAGCCAGCCTTCTTATTTTATGATCAAACTCGGGGAACTTTGTGGGACCACCGCCATAAGCTTGAGCCCAATGTTTAGCCGTTAGTTTAAACATTTCGGGGTTTTCTTTAAATTGTTTCGCTACAACAGCATCTTGAGGGTCATCTGGCTCGGCAGCGGCTAATAAAGCTTGCAGTGATAATAAAACTGTTCTTAAAGTCATGGCCGCGGCCCTAAAGGTTCAATTATAATTAATATTTATTGTTTTTTAAAAAATTAACCCTAATTTCCTCACCATTGATCTTTTAAAATGTCTAAACATATAGCACCGGTAACGGAACTTATATTTGGATGCCAAATTTTAGTTATAAATCTTACCTAAGTATTATATATCATTATAAAATGGGTTTAATAATTATATATATAATAATATAAGGTTTACTTTAGGAGGATTAAACGGGTACGTTTCTGGTACTTTAATTTCTAACATAAAAGTGCCACCTTCGTAAGGTGTATCTGGAGGGCCAGCAATTTCGCCTCTTAACTCGGTATAATTGTCATTTACCAATTCAACTTTGATAGCGCATCGTGCCACCTTAAACGAACCAATATTAATTTGCTTTAAAATCTAACAATATTTAATTAATTTACGGATTACGTAATTAAAACTTCTATAAATTAGCCTGTCACTATTTTGCCACAAAAAAAAAAAATACGAACAAAGGCTTAGCTTACTTCTTCGCTTCTCACTACTTCTTTGAACTCGCGTTTAATTCTTTGCACCGCAATGTTAGCCATTACGAAGTCCAGATGAAATCATTTAATAATTATTCAAATAATTAATTACCGTTCAAAATCTTATATTACAATTTCGAACAACTAGACGACTCAAACGAATTTACAGGAAAAATTAAAAACAAGCTGATGAGATGAGATTATTTACGTCATTTTTGTCACGTGATTCCTTAAAAGATTCAGTTCAGTTTAGTTACTTACTTCTTCGCTTCTCACTACTTCTTTGAACTCGCAATGTTAGCCATTACGAAGTCCAGATGAAATCATTTAATAATTATTCAAATAATTAATTACCGTTCAAAATTTTATATTACAATTTCGAACAACTAGACGACTCGAACGAATTTACAGGAAAAACAACAACGCACGGAAATAAATAAATAAATAAAATTAAAAACAAGCTGATGAGATGAGATTATGTCATTTTTGTCAGGTGATTCCTTAAGAGATTCAGTTCAGTTCAGTTTAGTTCAGTCCCAGCTCAATTAAAAGGCGCCAAATTTGAAGTTTCAAAAGAGACCCGCGAACTTTTAATTAAAACTTTCAAATATTTATTTTTTTTCGTACAAAATTTATTACAGTAAACATTTTTTTTATCAAAAATAGTAATTATTTGAGCGGATTTTTATGGCTTAGTTTTTTTGAATTCTTAAATGTCTTTAAAAATGAAAAATAATCTATAGTCAACGCATTATATTTAAATAATTCTTGGGAAATATATAATTAACATTAATCGGAACAAAGCGAACCGATAAAACTTTGATTTCAATTTATTTTGTACAATATAATTGTAGATAAAGGTGGCTTTTCACGATTTGAATTCTTTCAAACTCAGTTTTGTACACTTTCCCAAAAGTAACGGAAACAATAAGACATTGCTCCCCAATTCTAGTAGACATTCTAAAATTCTAACTCTACGGGATACTTGCCAGTTAAACAAGCGGTGCAATGCCCAATGGGTTTCCCATTGGGATTAACACCCTTTTGAACAGCCTGAACCAGTCCATCCACGGACAAATACACCAAACTGGCGGCTCCCAGTTTTTTAGTCAACTCTTCCGTGCTCATTTTATTGGCAATGAGCTCTTCCTTCGTTGGAATGTTGATTCCCATGTAACACGGGTGCCTTAAAGGCGGAGAAGCTATCCTGACATGCACCTAAAAGTTATTACAACTTTTTATAGACTGCAAAGGCTTAGTAGCTAAACTCGCCAAGGCTTAGTAGCTAAACTCGCCAAGGCTTAGTAGCTAAACTCGCCAAGGCTTAGTAGCTAAACTCGCCAAGGCTTAGTAGCTAAACTCGCCAAGGCTTAGTAGCTAAACTCGCCAAGGCTTAGTAGCTAAACTCGCCAAGGCTTAGTAGCTAAACTCGCCAAGGCTTAGTAGCTGAACTCGCCAAGGTTTAGTAGCTGAACTCGCCAAGGCTTAGTAGCTAAACTCGCCAAGGCTTAGTAGCTAAACTCGCCAAGGCTTAGTAGCTAAACTCGCCAAGGCTTAGTAGCTAAACTCGCCAAGGCTTAGTAGCTAAACTCGCCAAGGTTTAGTAGCTAAACTCGCCAAGGCTTAGTAGCTAAACTCGCCAAGGCTTAGTAGCTAAACTCGCCAAGGCTTAGTAGCTAAACTCGCCAAGGCTTAGTAGCTAAACTCGCCAAGGCTTAGTAGCTAAACTCGCCAAGGTTTAGTAGCTGAACTCGCCAAGGCTTAGTAGCTAAACTCGCCAAGGCTTAGTAGCTAAACTCGCCAAGGTTTAGTAGCTAAACTCGCCAAGGCTTAGTAGCTAAACTCGCCAAGGCTTAGTAGCTAAACTCGCCAAGGCTTAACAAAACTTGGTCTTTTACTCACTTCGACAGCTCCAGCGTCTTTTAAAATGCGAATAATTGCCCCGATTGTAGTTCCTCTGACGATGGAATCATCAATAAGAACTATTCTTTTCCCCAAGAAGTTTGAGGAAAGAGGACCAAACTTCTTAGCGACAGCCAGCTGTCGTAATCTAACACTAGGTTGAATAAAGGTCCTTCCAATATAACGATTCTTGCACAAGGCTTCGGTGTAGGGGATTCCTAATTCCTCGGCAAAACCCAAAGCGGCGGGTGTAGCCGATTCTGGAACTGTACTGACAAGATCAACGATTAAAGGGGCTTCTCTAGCCAACTGTCGCCCGCATTCTTTTCGAACTCCGTAAACCATTTGACCTAAAATAAGCGTGGCACGAAAAATCAGTTAAAATAGTTAAGAAAACTGGAGCAATCACTACCTTCCATAAAGGAATCGGGTCTGGCAAAATAAACGTATTCAAAAATGCAAAGCGCGGGGCCCTCTCCATTAGGCCTTGGCACGCAACCCAAGGACTCTGGCCCATCTTTCGTAAGTTTTATTATTTCTCCCGGTTCCAACTCGCGGTACATTTTAGCAGAGACTGAAACGAAGCAACAAGACTCCGAAGAGACGACCCAGCCGTCTATATCTTGTTTAGCGTCTGGATCATCTGAAAAACGACGCCAAGACCAATTAAGGGAAACGTTGCCAAACAAAATGGCGGAAAACAAAGGCTTAATGATCTCCTAGACATAATTACTTCTAAATTAGGGTAGATCTCCGTTATTTACCAGAAGTACTTGGCAGTTCTAAAGTTCCTATACATAGAGGTCGATTTCCATAGGGGTCACGAACGGCGTAAATTGTGTCGTGAATCATAATTAGAAGGGCATAGGCTGTCGGTATTAAACTCATCATGTGTTTGATTCTAGCGGCCCAATCTGGGCCATCTGGCTCTCCATTAGGGGGTGGCATACAGAGTATTTGAGTTAAAAGTTCACTGTCAGAGCCAGTTGACAATCCTACACCTTTCTCTAATATCTTAAGAGAAAAAAATTGAAATATTAGGCTTCGCAAAAACTTTGGAGAATCGTTTCGCACCTTCTTTCTCGTGCTTTGGGCATTGACGATTTCACCATTATGAGCCAATCCTAGTAAACCATGGACATTATGAACCACGAAAGGCTGTATATTTTGGGCATTGGATCCTCCCGCTGTGGAATACCGCGTGTGTCCAATTCCCAAGTTTCCCTTCAGTTGAACAAGGTCTTCCTCCTTGAAGACGGAGCTAACTAAACCCATTCCGCGATGCAAATTGAACTTATCCGACTCATTTCCTTTGCACGTTACAATACCGGCGCTTTCTTGACCTCTACCCAGAAGCAAAACAAAAAAAACCCCAATTCTTTGCAGAAAATTCAAAGGTTTTATAGCGCTAACATTCAACAGGTTCCGAAATTCTAGGGGTACCCACTTAAAAACATTCGCTTATTTACAGAAATTACATTTATGGCCACATTTATATAACTTGGTTATCTAAAGAAAAACGCTATAAATTTTTAATTACCTGTGTTGCAGTCCAACAAGTCCTAGATAAATGATATGCGAGATATCCAAATTCGAAGGCCACGTACCGGTGGCTATGCACCCGAATATACCGCAGGCTGTTTGAAGACCCTCTTCCGAATGGTGTTCTTCCATTTTTTTTATTTTAACTTATAAATAATTTTTAAGTTTTGGCATAAAATTTGTCGCGATTTAAAGCCGTAACTCTTACTAAACCATCGCTAATTTTAATTATAACAGGAGTAAATTGATAATGAGTTTTTTTCACTATATCACGCGGCTTCCTAACTGACCCCTTCGGCAACTTCAACGCGAATGCAACCCGGGCGCGCGCGTACGTCTTTGAGGCGCGTTTAGGGGAGCACGTGTTTTTAGGGTTAGCCGTCCAAAAGATTGCGCGCGACGTTTAGCGCCAAATTAAATAGGGCGTAAATAATCAGCCATATTAAGCCTAACGTAAGCCTACCCGAGATTGATATCTAATCTAAATCATAACCAAATGGAAAAGGGAAAGTTAAGCGTATGTTAGTTATAGATTTTGTAATAATTAAGTGTTGAAATTAACTTTTAGGGGAGGTTTTTTTTTATTCTATCTCCTAGACTCCTTAAACTTTGCCCTAGGCTTAACTGGATCTACTTTCGAGGCGCGTCTCTCGTACCGAAACCACGTGGTTATCGAATCTACCGCCGACCACCCCTCCGTATTAAATCCGGGAACCCGAGTTTTTCAGAAAGCCTTGAGACATTGAATTCGCAGCATCCTCCTAAAAATTTCCGGCCAATCAATTTATAATTAAACGATTAAATATGTCTGAAAGTAAGTCGTAATTTAATCGTATTTAATAATATTATATGTCGTGACAATGCCCAAATTAATTTAGCTTTGAAACTGGGCAAACTGATCATCGAGGGGAAGACCAAAAGAGTTTACGATTTGGCCAGCGAACCTGGACACGTGGTATTACAATCGAAGGACCGTATTACCGCCGGAGATGGGGTCAAAGCTCATGACATGGAAGGGAAAGCCGTCATTTCCACCGCGACAACCGCCTCCATATTTGAATATTTGAACGCAGTTGGTGAGACAAATTTTTTATCCTTGAATTCCCCGGCTGAAATGTTTTTCCACTCCATTACAAGGTTTTAGGCCCCTTTTGTCCCTTCGTCATTATGTGTTTTCCTTAAAGCGCAAGTGTCACTAGAGGGCGTGTTGGTTTTAGCCCCTTTTGTCCCTACGTCATTATGTGTTTTCCTTAAAGCGCAAGTGTCACTAGAGGGCGTGTTGGTTTCTCCCCAAGTAATTAATGAAATAGTCTATAGCCAAACTAAAGTGCCAGTGACACGCGAAAAAAAGCAACTTTTGCATGATTTTGAATGAAAATAACATATCTAGGTATAATAATAGGACCAAACTTTCCATAAATTGTTTATATCGTAACACCCACCGACTAACCAATAATCTACGGAGGTTTATATCATTTTTGTCTACTTGAATGCCTTAACCTTGATTGAGAAAGAACTTAGGGGAGCCCCTTTTTATTGATAGCGTTGCTTTTTCCGCGAATTTAAGCGATAGATAACTGTATCCGAGTTTAAGTTCCTCAAGGCACTGCTCAAGGACATATCTGATGATGGTAAGATAGTAAGAGCCCCTTAATCTACAAAGTCTTCCCTCCCGTTTGCTAAGAGGGAAAGCCGCTCTCTCCACTTAAAAACGAAATAAAATGGGTACATGATGACGCGTCAGCAAAATTTCTTAAAAACATGTTTACTTTGAGATAGTATACTTTAAACGGTGGGGTTTTGTTTGCCCTTGTCGTTGGTGGCCCGCCCAAGAACCCTATAGGATGATTATAGAGAGAGTGAGAGAGGCTATTTAGGAGATACAATACCTAGCCTAGTTTGTTATTGCATTGCTTTTCACTAACAGTTGGGTGGAAACTCTACCAGAGGTAAAACCTAGGCTACCAGTTTAGTTCCCTTCGGTAGAAGAAGAATGCCCCTCTCCCCCCCCCCCCGAAGATGAGACGTGGGGGAAGGAATTTTTTCTAGCCCCTTTTATTTTAAAATTATAAACCAATAAAATGATGACAATTTTTTAATAGAAATAGAATAGTTCGGTAAATTATAGGACCTATTCCTTCCACTGTTTCCCAATCTGTTTCCCTCAAACAACAGTAGCAATAGTAGAGGCTTTGAAAATTCAATTGACAACGTGTCTTACGTAATAGTTGAGCGTCATTGCAAAGGACAAATAGATGGTTAAACTGAAGACCTTAGTTTCGAACGACTTTTTTTTTTATCTAATCTATGAACTCGAACTTGCATTTATCTCTTATTAAAAGCGGTTCTTACTGGTTTCGCAGTGACGTGCATATTTTCGATATTTAGATTAGAAAAAAAATTCGTTTCTAAAACCACTTCAAACTGAATAATCACGAGGTTTTTCTAAAACCTGTACAAAAAATTCCTCGCAACTACTATGCCTAAGACAGTTCAATTAATTACGCATCGAGGCGTGGGTAGTCTAGTCAAAAGTAAATGAATCGAAGTTATCAAATTAACACTGTACTTTCATTCACTTCTGATCAAGGGGATTTCCAAATTCAGACCCGTTCTCTTAGAATTTTAATTACCTATTTTAATCTAGATTTAAATTGAGAAATACAACATTGAAATCCTTACCAAATAATATTTACTTAATTTTACTATACAAATTAACCTATAAAGTTTCAAAAGATACTGAAAGTAATATACGCTATCAAGAATATTAAAACCAAATTCTATGACGCAAAATATGGCATTCATTATCATCACATATTTTTCCGTAGCACCTTACGTAATAGTTTTAGCAGATTAGATAAAGATTATTTTATTCGAAAAGGCAATAAAAATCACGCCATTTCAATTTAGAGAAGGAAGAAAACCTTCCTGTTATCGCTGTGTCAATCGCCTTAGCTTAGCAACAGAATCAACAAAGGCAATACAATACACACACCAGAAACTTGCTGCTTTTATCGCGCGCGAGCCGGGTGGTCACTCTTTGTAAAAACCAGGTGGACCCCAGGGGGGGGGGGGATTCGCTAGGCTTAAAAAGGGTTTGTCGGGTTTAAATTCTATTGGGAGGTGATTTATTGTTCTAGGTTTACCCCTAGCCCTAGACCGACCAATTTTCACACTTTTATTTATTGAAACGTCAAGTGGTTGTTAACTTGCTGCTATATAGAACTTAACAAGATGACCCAAGGGATGGACCATAATAGTGTAGCCACATCCTTATCTATTTAATTAGCACATACATAAAAAGAAATGTATCAAAGACCCCAAAGATACAAGTTCAGAAGTTTACGACCCCAAAGATACTAAAAACATTAACCCAACAAAATTCCCCGATTTTTATAACTCCCCAGACACCGATTGCAATCCTTCTAAAGGTCCCTTCAGACGATACAACTTTTGACTCAAGTTGAATCAAGTCAAAAAGTTGAATCAGCAAAGATTGGTCGGTTATTAATTTTTAATTTGGTGATTCAAATTGTGTGTTTACTGAACTAATTTAAATGAGTCACAAAGTTACACTGTACCGTCTGAAGGGGCCTTAACTTGATTAGTTTTAACAAACCCATCTTGCGATATTTTAGGGATTAAAACTCACTTCGTTCGTCAAGTCGACGAAAAAACCATCGTGGCTAAAAACTGCGACATGATTCCGATTGGTCAGTTCTTAAATAAGATTAGTGGGAGGGGGTGGGGGTAATTATATTATTAAATGTTAAGCGTAATTTTAATTAATATCTTAGAATGGGTAACACGAAGAATCGCGACCGGTTCCTTTCTGAAACGCAACGTTGGCGTTCCTGAAGGTTACCGCTTTTGTCCGCCTAAACAAGAGACCTTTTTCAAGGATGACGCTAATCACGACCCTCAATGGTCAAGTGAACAAATAATTTCGGCTAATTTTCAAGTCGGCGGTATCGTTATCGGACCCGACGAAGTTGACATTATTTTAAAAATGACCAGAACCGTTTTTGAGGTTTTGGAAAAAGCTTGGGCTTCATTAAACTGTAGTTTAATCGATATGAAAGTCGAATACGGGGTTGACCCTTTAACCGGTTTGTAATCATTAATTTAGGTTTTTTTTCCGTTTAATTGGTCAGTTTTAATTAATAAAATAATTAAATTAGGGGAGATTCTATTGGCTGACGTAATTGATAGCGATTCGTGGCGTTTATGGCCCGCTGGTGATAAGAGATTGATGGTGGACAAACAAGTTTATCGTAATTTGCAAGAGGTCACCGCTAAAGACCTCGATACGGTCAAGAGAAATTTTCAATGGACCGCTGAACAAGTCAAAGTATGGTCATATATAGAATATTCTAGGCCCAAACTACCAATGTTAAGAGGACACTCGAATACTACGAAAAACCTTTTAACTTTTAATCTTAGAAACTTCAACCGAAGCCCAAAGCTCAAGTTGCGATTTTAATGGGTTCACCATCTGATCAAAGTCATTGCGAGAAAATTTCCAAAGAATGTCAAAAATTGGGGGTTCCAACTGATTTAAGGGTTACATCGGCCCATAAAGGCAGTGACGAGACACTTAACATAATTGCGCAGTACGAAGGTGCGTTGCGGAATAATATAAAAAGGTCAAGGGTCACGATAATTTAATATTATTTATAGGGGAAGGCATTCCGACTGTTTTTATCGCGGTAGCTGGTCGTAGTAATGGTTTAGGACCAGTCACTTCTGGAAATTCGGCATTCCCAGTTATTAACTGTCCACCATTAACCGCCGATTGGGGTGCTCAAGATGTCTGGTCCAGTTTGAGACTTCCTTCGGGTATTATGACTTATCCTTTAGCCAGTTTATTTAATTTAATTTAATTTTAATTTGAACTTTTTTTCTTTTAAGGTTTGGGATGTCCTACTATCATGTACCCTGAAGGCGCCGCAATTGCAGCTGCGCAAATACTGGCATTAAGTGACCATTTTATTTGGTCACGTTTGAGAGCCCAACAATTAAATACTTGGGTTGGATTGAAGATGGCTGATAAGAAAATCCGAAAGTCCAAGTAGATCGATCATACAACTTAACACCCTTAACACCAACCATGTCTCCCTTCATTTTGATAAATATAAATATTGTTTTGATAATTCATTGTACACCAACCAAATAAATAAATAAATAATTTTTTTCTTTTCCTTTATTAAACATTTTAATTATTTAAACGAGTTTATATTAAATTAAACCGAGTGTTTAAGGAAAAACAAAATGGCTGCCGTTTAGGTCGTTTATTTGTCCGGTTTTTTTGACCCCTCTTTCACCAAAGAGTCTCTCAATTTCGTTTATAGATTTAGGACAATGGGCAGAAAGAACTTCAGGCCCGTACTCAGTTATAAGAACATCATCCTCTATTCTAATAGCAATTCCTCTGTATTTTTCATCCACATGTTTATTATCCTCATGAATGTAAATTCCTAAGTCAGGAAGTTCAGGAAATTTAAATCTAATTCAACCCTTTTACCACCATCCTCTTACCAGGTTCAATAGTGATAACCATGCCTGGTTTAATTTTAATATTTCGACTGATTAACGTGGTATCATGAACATCCATGCCTAAATAGTGACCAACATGATGCGGGCAGTAGTTGTACGCGAGCTTAAATTTATTTAAATAATTTAGGACTTAAAATTAATTATTCTATCCTTCAAAGGGGGAGGGGGGGTGATGTTAAAATACCTTGCTAAGTTCGATTTTATTGACATTACCAGGAATTAACCCTAATTCCTGTAGTTTGGTACCAATTAGTTGACACATGATATGAAATAGTTCATCGAGGGATGGAAAATTTTGACACTGAGCTATTAATTCCTCCTGAATTTCGTATACCGCTTGATATAAATCTCTTTGGGGTTTTGTAAATTTGCCCTTGACCGGCCATGATCTCGTAATATCGGACGCGTACCCGTGAAATTCACACCCTAAGATGGTTATTAGATTTTTCTTAAGTATAATCAAACACCATTCCTACTGTCACCAGAAGTAAGATGAGGGATTAGAAGTAAAGAGGTACTAATAGATCCTGGCACTAGTAAACAAATTTGAGAGGTTTTTATGCCGCTTCCATCGCGCCTACACTTGAGGGGAAAAAATTGGCCGAGTTCCAAAAACATTTCCTACCCCCGTTCCCCTCAACCTTCTAAAGCCGGGGGGGGGGATGTACACGGACGAAGCGGGTGCTGCTTGAATCTAGTTCGGCCCCCGTCTACCGCCACCCGAGAGCGAGAGCGTCTCACCGAGTCACCAAAGAGGAGAGGGAAAATTCAGAAACCGCTACCAGAGGGCCAACCATTGGTGTACCTTCGCCAAGTGAAGAATTTGGGGTTACCTCGATACTTCTAGTCCCTTATCTTACTTCTGCTGTCACTGATAATATTTCATACCGGCATCCATTAGGACCATTTGATGTCCCATGACGCGTTGATTATTAGCGGTATAGTGTATAATATTTGCTCTGGGACCTCCAGCGACAACGGGGGGATAAGCTAATCTTTCGGCCCCCCTTAGTCTACATTCGTATTCCATTTTAGCGTGTAACTGAGCTTCGTTAACGAATGGATGCGAAGAACGTATCACTTCTTTCAAAGCTAAGGCCCCCGTTTCGGCGCTTTGTCTCATTAATTTAATTTCAGCGTCGGATTTAATTAATCTTAACTCTTGAATTAATAATCTCGGCGATTCTAAAACTATATTTTGTTGGGAAATAAAATCTTTCATGATTTCCTGGGCCGATACTAAAGGCGGGTGCATATAATCGTACCACAATACGAATTGTCTATTATCTCTCGAAAATGATTCTAAGAATTTCTCAAAGTTTTCAAAGTTTGACGCGTTATTGACGCCTAGTAGATCAATGGCGCCTTCAACGCCGGTTCTAGGGCCTTCCCATAACTCTGTTTGAGAGCTTTTCTTAGGAACGAATAAAATTGAACCGTGTTCCGGTAAATCTTTACCAGGTAAACTATGCAAAACTAATATACTATCGGGTTCTTGAAAACCGGATAAATAGAGAAATTCAGTGTTTTGCCGAAAAGGATAAGGGATTTTATCACTCATATAAACTTTAGTGCTGGAAGGAATAACGACTAAATGAGATTTAAGCTCGACACCCGCTTTAAGAGCTTGAGTAGCTATGGATTCCATTAATTTAAAACGCCTTTCGCTAAATTCCTCTTTAGAAAGACCGGAAGTAACTTGGCCTTCTTTAAGTAAGTGAGGATGACTACTAGGGGATGGTTGACCTAACATTACAGTTTTTGACGATAGCGTTGCCGTTTGGCAATAGCCGCGAACTCGAAATAAATTTGATACCACATTTTTCGAACAATTTAATGTTACTTGATCGAGAATATTTAGATTGGAAATTATTCCTGGCAAGGCCGTGTGACCTAACAGTATAACGAACAAGAAATGCATGCTTTAAAATGGGCAAAAAATAGTCACTACGCTAAGTTATTTTTAAAATTCAGTTAATTTAATGGTATTTAAACTTTAAAGAGCCACGACACCAGCATAAATAAATAGTTGACTCGACCGACTTAGAAACGCGAATAATATAATTATCTTGAATAAAAAACATAATTACCTCTTCCCAAATGAAGTAATAAGCGACTCATAATTGGGTTTGACATTTAAAACATATTAAATTAACACCGATAACTTTTTAATCCAATGTGAAAGAAAAACGCGAGTCAAATTTTATCTAGACTAAACGTAGCAGACGACTGATCTCTCTCCAGCCGGCTCGATCATCTTGGAGCAAGGATGAAGGGGATAGGATGCGTAATATAACAAAAACTTCGCACTACCTACGGAACATCTCCCGTTATTTTCATCCTTGCTTTAAAGCCAGCGAGAGCAAAGGCGCAAAGTTCAACTTTTTGGCGGGAAATATCTGTCGTCCGCTTCATTGTTATTGTTATCAACTTAAATTTTTCGGCGGTAAATGGAGTCGTAGTTGCGGCTTTAAAAGTGCTTTAAGACTAAAAAAATGTCGCTATTAAGCCTAGATGACCGTGAATTTATGGATTTAGTTAAAGTATTTTTACGTGATAACTATAAAGACGAAATTAAGTCAATTTTGTCGGAAAGCGACGAAACCGCGCATTATTTTGTCACTATTGGAGGAGAGGACGTTATGACATATTGCATCGAGATTTTTCAACGAGTTTGCGAGTCTCCATTGACGACTTTTAAACTACTGGACCGATGTATGTATACAATTCAAAAGGAAATTTACGAAGAAATTGGAAAGACCAAAGACTTAACCCTTAAAGAAAACATTCATGGTAGGATAGTTCAATTCCCTCAATTATGCGAGCTGTTAAAACCGACTTTACCACGCGTCAAGGAAACGAATAAGTTCCTAATTGTTAATGGAACGGTAATTAGAACGACACCCGTAAAATTACTAGAATACAAACGAGATTTCCAATGTCCTAAATGCAAGTTCGTTTTTGAAGTTCAAGCTGATATACAGCGATACTTTAAACTAGATAAACCTAAAATATGTCCCAATCCGATGGGTTGTAATGGTACCAAGTTTCGAAGTTTGGACGACCTTAGCGGGGAACCTACTTGGTGTCGCGACGTACAAGAAGTTAAAATACAAGAGAAACTACAACACTTGTCCGTGGGAAAGATGCCGAGATCTATGTGGGTCGTTTTGTACGATGACTTAGTTGATATTTGCAAACCGGGAAATGACGTACAAATTAGCGGGATAGTTATGCAAAGATGGAAGCCATTGGTAATAGGAGCTAGGCCAGATATTGAACTTATCCTATTCGCTCATAATGTAGAGATTTCAAATCGAGCGTCAGTAAGCAGCGTATCATCCGAAAACATTAAAGAGTTTCGCAAATTTTGGGTTGACCATCGTACCCGTCCTTTAGAAGGCAGAGACAAAATCATAGCTAGCGTATGCCCCCAAATCTATGGCCTATACTTAGTGAAACTATCTTTGGCCCTCGTTCTTACTGGAGGCAAACAACGCGTCGACGACTGCGGTACCAAAGTCCGCGGCGAGAGTCATCTACTCTTAATAGGAGATCCAGGAACGGCGAAATCGCAGTTTCTAAAATTTGCCGCTAAAGTGTCCCCGCGTTCGGTCCTGACAACGGGTATAGGATCGACCAGCGCTGGCTTAACAGTGGCGGCAGTAAAAGAGGGTGGCGAATGGCAACTAGAAGCCGGGGCCTTGGTTTTAGCGGACGGGGGAGTGTGTTGCATCGACGAGTTTAATAGTATGGCTGAAAAAGACAGAGCCTGCATACACGAAGCTATGGAACAACAAACGCTAAGCGTAGCCAAAGCGGGAATGGTTTGCAAATTGAGTACGGAATGCTCGGTAATTGCCGCCACGAATCCCAAAGAAAGTCGCTTAAATCTAAACCATTCCATTATGGTAAATACATCCATCGCCAGTCCATTGTTAAGTAGATTCGACATAGTTCTAATTTTAGAAGATAAACGTAGCAAGGAATGGGATGGGTTCGTTTCGAGTCACATTTTAACGCGACGTACCATCTCGGCTCCTAAAGTAACGGGTCATTGGAACATCGATAAATTACGCCAGTACTTTTGCTTCATAAAATCAATCGAACCCGCCATGTCCGACGACGCTAGGACAGTCGTCTTGAAGTACTACCAATTTCTGCGCAATTCGGATTCCTCAAACGTGGCCCGGACCACCGTCAGAATGTTGGATAGTTTAATGAGATTGGTCCAGGCTCACGCTAGGCTGATGTACTGCGATACCGTCTACGTTCGTGACGCTATTACCGTCATACGCGTCATGGAATCGTCTCTACAAGGCTCGGTTTTGATGCAGCAAAGTTCAAACACCCTGTGTACCACCTTCCCCGATGACCCCGACAAAGAATATCTAACCAAGGCTGAAATAATCTTGACGAAACTCGACCTCCTTGATGTTTTGGAACGCGAAAGAAAACGTTTGAACGATAACCAGAATGGATTGCAAATCTTCAAGATTCACGATGACGACTGGGTCACGAGTCAAGACGAATTTAAATCCAGTACGCAGCTGAGTTCCAAAACGGCTGGGGGCAAAGGAAAGTTCACCAGGATTGAAAACCGTGAGGTAGAGCTACCATCGAGGATTGAGAAGGAAAGCCCTGCACACATCACTAAACCAGTACTTAAAAGCGCCGCAAATACCAATCTAAATATCTTGGGGTCCTTACTGGGCTCCGAATCTGATAGTGACCATACACTGGATGATTTCCCCGGCGTGGTCAATAAGACAAAAACAATAGGAATAGTCCCCCAAAAGAAGACACCTCCAAATAAGAAACCCGTATTTAATCTAGACGACTCGACATCGCCTAAAAGCCCTTCCAATGGCAACATTGCAACTAAGAAAACTGTTGGCAATTCTGGCTTTAACAACCGTAAGAAACCCGTGTTTAATCTAGACGACTCTACGTCACCAGAAACTAGTCCCAAGACCATTGCCTCTAAGAAGTCTACAACTAAAACGACTTCAAAAGATTCTAATTCTAATGGCAACATTGCAACTAAGAAAACTATTGGGAATTCTGGTTTTAAAAACCGTAACAAACCAGTTTTTAATCTAGACGATTCTACGTCACCAGAAACTAGTCCCAAGACTATTGCCTCTAAGAACTCTACAACTTGTACAACTAAAACGACTTCAAAAGATTCTAATTCCAAGACCCCAAAGACTAGGCCTAAATCGACAGCGAAAAAGAATTTGCCCAGCGCTATTGATACCAAGGATGCATCAACATCACACTTGGCATCAATGCTTCAATCGTTCGCTTACAAACGCAAACAAAAAACACCACCAGGAACCTCTACTAAGACACCCTTAGTTTCTGTAAATCCGCCAGAAACTTTAAAACCTGTTCAAAACGGTACCAACAATGATGACCTACCAAAATCCCCAGAAAACGCAACAACACCTAAAGAACTTGTTGCCGATAAAATTAGTCCTAGACTAACCCCGTTTTCGGAAAAAACCCCAGTTTCGGCAACAACCAAATCAAAATTGCAAATATTTGCCTTTCGAGAAAGAGACGTAGAACCCGAAGTTTCGACCCCAAAAATCCCTAAAAATTCCCAACCTATTAAAAGAAACGCTTTTGTTTTAAATAGCGATTCCTCAGATGAGGACCTATCCTTTCTGGATGGTGTCTTAAATTCGGGGCAATCGAGTAAAAAATTCAAACTGTAATTGTACAATTGAACGATGTTTTTTGCTTTATTAAACGTAATTTTCATTATGCAATGGTAACAATTTTATCTGATGGTACTAAAAGCGGCGCATTCTACGCTGGAAAACTGTTGCAATTTTAGGGTTGACATACAAGTATCACGTACGGGGGAATGTACCTTAATTTGCCTCATGTGAGTATCGCGGCCATTTTGGTGGTTGGATTGTACCGCGATCTGAACGAGAAAAGTCCTAATAGGTTGTTCGAAAGAATCTCTTAAAGGTATGACAACCCAACCACTTGGTTCGTTAAGATCCATTACTTCGATCTCTTGCAAGTCGTGAAAATGACTGCCAGCTCTGATTGAGATTCTATTTGAATCGTACAAACTTCAGACTCAACAACGTACGTTGGTTCCCGGGGAGTAGAAAATGAAATAAAATAGGCTTACCGATTTGGTGTGTAACTTTCATCTAGTTTGTAGTCCGCGTAGATGCAAACGTCTTGTACCGTCGTTTTACGCCTAAACTGGATGTTGACCAGGTGCGGTTGAGGTCCATCTGATTGCCAATAAGTTTCTAAACTGTTATCGCGAAGTTGATCGACACCGAAACCTAAAATAAATCGGATACAACTCTTAAAAGTTGAAAAATCTGACAATTTTCCTATAACAAAATAATGCCATAGCCACGGAACTATCACGATAGGCCTTAGTCACCCACGCGTGGCTATCTACCCATAGAGAACAATAGACAAAATGGCCGCCAACCGAATAAGCTAAATCTCGCACCTGGTTCAAGTTATATCTCGCACCCTAGAACAAGGAACTTTCCTAAGCCTCGGCCTACTCTTACCTGGTTTGCACGAAGATAAAGACCACACGGCTTGGGAACCAACTTCCCTTATTTTTCCTTCTTGTTCGTCTTTCAAAATATCCACATCTTCTCCCGTACGCATTTTTAATTTCTTGAAGGTAATTTATTTATAATTAGCAAAACATCAAACGGAAAAACCACAATCACACACACTCGTCTAGAGTCGGACAAAATCATTCACAAAACTGACGTTAAAGTACTAGAAAATGTAGCAGACAGCTTTTCCGCTTACCTATATTCATAATTCAGGGCTGAACATAAGTAAAAATACTTTTGGGTTGGTTTCCTTAAAAATTTGACATTGACATTGAGGGCTTCGCCGGCAACCCGGCATTTAAACGTGATATTTAAAGTAAATTAAATTTGATATTTTAATCACGATTAAGTTATCAACATAAACGTACTGTTAAATTAGAAAATGGCTTTAAATAAACTGAGCATCGACTCTCTAGACTTGAAAGACAAGAGGGTTCTTATGAGGTAATTTTGTAAAGGTCAAAGTAATTTAATGACGATTAAATCAAAATTCAAATTAATTTAACAATTATTCAGAGTGGATTTTAACGTACCTTTAAAGGATGGTGTCATAACTAACAACCAACGGTAAATAAACAATATTCTCTATGAATATAAATGAAAAAAAGTAAGTAATACATTTATGTACGTAGAATTGTGGCTGCATTGGACAGTGTCAAATACGCGTTGGAAAAGGGGGCTAAATCGGTGGTTCTTATGAGCCATTTGGGGCGTCCTGATGGTAACGTTGTTGCCAAATATACCCTGAAACCAGTCGCGGATGAACTTAAAAAATTATTAAACCGGTACCTTGAAAGATAGACAAAAACAAACTGTTAGATATCTGACCCCCAAAACCCCTTTTCAGGGAAATTATCTTCCTAAATGATTGCGTGGGAGCTGATGTTGAGGGAGCTTGCGCTAATCCGGCTCCTGGTTCAGTAATTTTACTTGAAAATTTGCGTTTTCACATTGAGGAAGAAGGAAAGGGAGTGGACAGTCAGGGTCAAAAAGCTAAGGCTAGTCCCGAAGCTGTGACCGCTTTCCGAGCTTCCTTGACTAAACTAGGAGATGTCTATGTCAATGACGCCTTTGGAACGGCGCATAGAGCTCATAGGTCTCTATAAAACCCTTAACTACCCTTTAATATAACCTAAGAATTAATTTAATTAATTAATTGTAATTAAAGCTCTATGGTTGGAGTGGAGTTACCGCAAAGAGCAGCTGGTAAACTGCTCAATAAAGAGTTGACTTATTTTGCTAAGGCTCTTGACAAACCCGAAAAACCATTCCTAGCCATCCTTGGAGGGTAATTAATTAGTTAATTACTAATTAATAATGCTTCAATTAACAAAAAACCTTCGGTTTTTAGAGCTAAAGTCAAGGATAAGATCCAATTAATCGACAATATGTTGGATAAAGTTAATGAAATGATTATCGGAGGTGGAATGGCTTTCACATTCCTCAAAGTTTTGAATGGAATGGAAATAGGGAACTCGTTATACGACGAAGAAGGGGCCAACATTGTCCCCAAATTAATGGAAAAAGCCAAGAAAAATGGAGTTCAAATCCATCTCCCTGTTGATTTTGTCACTGCCGATAAATTTGATGAGAAAGCAACCCCGGGAACTGCTACTGTCGAAACTGGAATTCCTGCTGGATCTTTGGTTAATAACTTTAAACGCCCCCCCAATTAACTTAATTACATCCTTAATCATATTTAACTTAATTAGGGTTTAGATTGTGGTCCAAAAAGTGGCGAAATTTTCTCTAAAGCAATTGATAGTGCTAAAACTATTGTCTGGAATGGGTACAAAAATTAAATTAAATAGATAATTAAAGTAAATTTAATTAATTCGTTACTTTGCAGCCCTGTTGGAGTTTTTGAATGGGAAAACTTTGCAAAGTGTACTAAAACTATTATGGATCATGTTGTAGCTGCAACTGAGAAAGGAGCTATAACAATCATCGGTAAATTCTAAGTTAGGCCTAAGTATTTTGAGTTGTTTTTTCAATTTTTTTTGGTTAAATTAAAAAGGTGGCGGAGATACAGCCACTTGCTGCGCTAAATGGAACACAGAAGACAAGGTTAGCCACGTCAGTACCGGAGGTGGAGCCAGTCTCGAGCTCCTGGAAGGTATTAGCCAATCACTTTAAGTGCTAAGAGTACTTTAAATGTAACAAATTGGAATTGAATTTTGCAGGTAAAACATTGCCAGGTGTTGCTGCATTATCCGAAGCGGCTTAAACTAATCAAGAAATTAATAATTAAATGTTATTAATTAATTAGTAAAAAAAAAAAAAAATCAATAAAAGTTGGTGGTATTGTTGGGATGTTCATAGTCCTAAATGGTGTGTAACTTGTAAAAGTGTTCCTAAAACCGAATAAAGTCTTAATTAATTAATTTAGATTAATTAAATTAAACCATCAAATAATTGTTGTCATCTTATTTAAATTTCGCCTGTTTTTTTTTATACAATTTTTTATAATATTTATACGTTTAAAAACATATAATAATCTAGCATAGGCAAAAAATTATACCATAATTTTCAATGGAAATTATTACCATTATCGAGAGTGGGAGAAATTAATAAACAGCGCCTTTAGGGGGGCGGCTTCACAACGCGATTAAATTGGACATTTTAAACCTAATTATTAGTAATTAATTATCACATTGATTAATATATCGGAGGTTTGTTTATTTATTTTTTTAAAATCTTTTCTGGAATGATTAGTTTAAAAATTAATAATATTGTGACTGATTGGCTGCCATTAAAGTGGGATATTCATTATTCAATTTGGGGGTCAAAAGTTAGAACGATCTTATATATACATGATTAAATATTTAAATTAACCCCAATTTAATTACTCAATAGGTTTTTCCTCCCTTCAGAGATCATTAGGCGATAAAGTGTTAATTAAAGGATCATATTAGCAATCACTATACATATATTTATCATTTGTTGGGTTCATTAATTTTTAGCGCTGTTAATTAATTATATAAAAATTTAACGCCATTAACAAAATAAAAATATATTTATAAAAAAATTCCTATTTCTTAAGCCTAAATATTTTAAGTACGACAACATAATTAAATTTTACTATTAACGAGATTAAACACACTTATAATTCGTTAATTACTAGTTAATTAGGGAGGTGTTGAATTTATACTAGTTAGAGTTGGGGTGGGGCGATTAGAAATTAATTTAAAAAAAAACTCGTTTTAATTTAATTTTTAATTTCAAACTGGATGGTTACGATGCGACAAAGCCTGATGCTCTATAATAAGAGTATAAAAAATTCTTTCCTAATTAAATTAAATAAATGGTAATTTGTGACATTAAAAAAAGCTTTTTTTAGTGCGCCAAGTTATTGTTAGTTAATTAATTAGAAAAGCTTTGTTATTGTTAATAACGATAATCAAAACCGAAACCAAGGCTTAAGAGGCGCCAAGGCCTAATGACAGTGCGATTTTGCAAAAAAATAATTATAAAACGGTATCGTTTTTGTGCCAAATTTCAAATTAAATTCATTAATTTTGTACATCCAGTTAAATTTGCGCAAATAAAGGAATAGATATCGGATTTTAATTTAATTTTAAGGTTTATAATTTGTTAAGAGTGTATGTATTTAAGATGCCTATTGATTGAGAAGCTTAACATCGGAGGCAATTGTGGACCTCGAAGCTGAAACAATTTACATATAATCGCGTTCTTAAGTAGAAGTAAATTAATTAATCTAATTAATTAAAAAAGGGGGGTGCCATTTTAAAATAGGCCTAAATAAAAATAAATCCTAGTCGCGAAAAAGTGACTCAAAAAAAATTAAAAACAATTTAATTAATAGATTCAGTCGTATTTACCCGAAAGAGGGCTAAGAGGCGGAGCTTCTTCGTCTCCTCCCCCATTCTCCTGCGGCCACCGACGGGAATTTAAAAGCCCATCAGCGTCTTCTTCAACTGGGCATTGAGGAAAGGAAACTCCATCCCCGATGCTAATTAAAATCATTCAGCATTAACAATTACGATTTAATAACAAAGATCATAAGTTTATAAGATAGACTCCGCTGGTCTTATAAACGTATGGAAAGATTAATGTAACATAAAACATGCATTAATTCCAGCCCAATCTTTAGAACTCTTGGCAATCAAATTTTAGTGTCTAAATATTACTCTTTAAGTAGTTAATTACAATATTTAAAACAATTTACGTGCATTGCCAATTTTAACGTGCTGTACGATGTGAATTTCTCAAAATACAATAATTAATATTTAATAATAACATTTCTACGATCAATTTTGTTAAATTACGTCATGCGTTGGGGCGACCAAGGGTTAGCCTTGCCAAAGTAATAACTAATAAAGCGGATTTTTTATCTAAGCTGGCAGCGATGTTTGGCAACTATTTTGGGGGCAGTTTCACTTAATTTACATTAAAATCCATAAATAATTCAATTTAAATCGAGTTTTTATCTGAATCTGAAGAAACAAGTTAGTCAACTACGTAATTTATAAGCCTTGGCAAGGTTTCAAGCTGACGCAATCATAGAAATGGCCGCCATTTTGGATTTGTTTGGAGTGCCGAGCTCTATATATCTAAAGTGTTTGCGTGTTATTTTGTTAAATTATAATTATTCTACCGGCGCCTACGGTGCTTTAAATTAAAAAATATCCCCATATTTTAATCTTTAAACGGTATAATAGCTGACCTGGTCGGTTGAGCAGTGTTGCCCATGGAGTTGTACGAGTTGCTCACTTGATTACGAGTGGGAAAAGTGACGCCATCGCCAAGGCTATACATTGGGGGAAGGAATTAACGCATTGTCAACTAAACAATCTAAACTAACAACTCCCAACTTTTATTTATTTCTCATTGTCAATCTTATCTTTAAAATAAATAAATAAATGAATGACCACCGCAAGTTAGGGTCAAACCTACCTAGTAAAAACGGGTAGAAACCATTTTCTTTTGTTATCCCCAAATATTTCTAAGAAGTTTCCGTGTTTGCCTAATGAGAAACCGTCCTTATCAGGTCCACAACGGAACACGGGTGTTCGGAAAGACTCTAATAAATTTATTTTCATGTGGTGGTATTGTATTAGTAGAGGATTGAGTTAGAGGAAAAAGAAATGAAAAAAAAAAAAAAAAAGTCTAGAGAAATAATTAGTGTTGTTTACCTAAAGTGGAACGGTTGACAGTAACGAGGTAACAGTGGTAGCCAAAGAGAGATATTAAACTAATAGCAAACATGACAGCTACGAAGAATAGAAAAAGGATGTGGAATTTCCCGATTCCTTTTGTTTTTGGATCACTCTGCATTTTTATTTTTAATAAATATAAAGAAAATTTGTTAGCACCCAATTTGATGTTTAATATTTTCAATTTTGATAGGGTAACAACTAACAACTTAATTATCATTTAATTGATGATAATTGTTACCCCCTCTCATTTTTTTTTTTTTTGGTATTTTATAAATAGAAGAAAGTGTTATCATTCCAAAAATAATTTGAAGGAATGTTCACTTTACTAGAGTTACCGTCCAAAACATGATGAAATACTGTAGAGAGGTGGCGGCAATCACAATGCAGTACAATAATGAATAACCCAGAAAAAGTACGAAAAACTTGTAGTTTGTAAATGATACGCAATTGTTAACCCTATTTCAATAGTAATTTCAAGTTGAACATAACCCTAAATAAATTTTTAATTAAATGTTCTTCTAATTTACCATGGACAATGATGGTCCATTTTTAGAACGCATCTATAAATATTTAAAGTTTGTTTTGGAAATTTGGCCTATTAGGTCTATTTTTGTTATCAACTTACGCTCCACAAACAGAGCAATGATGAGCTCTATCAGGCTTGACATTGTGGCATTTTTCACAGTATCTAATCCCTAATACGTTTAAAATAGTTTAAAATCACATTTCAAGCTTCCATATGATATTTTTCATTTACCCCCATTCAAAGTTCGACAGCTAACAGGCAAATCCCGGCTAAATCTTTCTAAAATTTGCTTTTGTACTTCTTCATTGGTTTCTTTTTCTAATTTTTCTGCCTCTACTTTTGGTAGAAAGAACTGAAAGATGTTAGAGAAAGAAAATGTTGGTGCTGAAGTTTGGTATTTTTGGGGGTTACACGGTTTTCAAGGATTAAGGGCTACCTGTTTGGGCACCTTGCCGAAATTTGTAAATATCGTTTGCCAGTAGGACCAAATGAACATAATGAAAGAGGCATGATAAAGTATTAGGTAAAAAACTAAACAAGAGTAACAGTTATTTAGTTCCTCAATTGATAAAGACCATAATTTGATAGAAAAATACCTTTTTCGACAGTGCTATTTACTGTTACTGTAAAATTAAAGTTTAGGAATGTTAATTAGATTAATTTTATCGTTTAATCATAATTTCTGACATTTTTAACCCAAAACGGAAAGGGATTTCCCAGGAAAATTCCAGATCAACAAATGACCAAGGCTTAAGAAAAAGTACTTACGAAAGCAGAGTTGAACAACGTAGGCGTAATAAGACCAGCCAACTATGGCGGTTATAAATACTACGGGCAACCATTTAAATATACGGAGACAAAATGAACACTTAGAACCCGGTTTGAAGAAATTAGAAGGCATTTTGAATACTTAAACATATTTCGTAATCCACTGACAACACCCCGCTTCTCAGACACTTTCCGCCATTTTGAATTTGACAGTCCGAGACTGAGTTTCTGACGTCATTTGACTAACTATGCCAACAAAGAGTAAATAAATGGCTGTAGAAACAGTAAAATATAAGGAGTTGCTCTTACCACAGCCCACTCGATCACGCAAGTAGGGGTGTGCTCTTACTTTACATCCTCCTTGCTTTATCCCAGTCCTCCTCGACGCGCCTCCAACACAAAGGCTTAAATCTAAACTGAACTAAACTAAACCGCTTCCTCGGCCTCGTGTTGAAACTTGCCAACATTAACCACCAATTTTGAAATAGATTCACCGTCGTGGTTTAACGTACCCGTTTAGATAAGTAGATTATTACCAAAGAATGGCTGGAATTGCGCACGATATTAGTAAAAAATGGCGTTCGGACGATATTAAAACCGAGGATAATTCAAACTTCTCAACTTTATTGTTGTCCAAACAAATCCAGGATGGATTAACCAAATGTGGCTTTGTTAAACCATCACCCATACAACTTCAAGCCATACCTTTAGGTCGTTGCGGCTTAGATTTAATTATTCAAGCAAAATCAGGTACGGGAAAAACATGCGTATTTACCGTAATTGCTTTAGAAGGATTACTCAAGAATGCAACTGCAACTCAAGTAAGTCCGCGGATGAGCGCGATTTAAAGAAATAATTACGTAATATATTTCACGTGAACGTCAAAATAGGTTCTAGTTCTCGCACCAACTCGTGAAATAGCCTATCAAATTCAGCAAGTTGTAACTAGCATTGGTCGCGAAATTGATCAATTAAAATGTTGCACTTTTATTGGTGGATTGTCAGTCGCTGATGATAAAAATAACTTAAAAAATTGCCAAATTGCCATCGGAACCCCGGGCCGAATTAAACATTTGATAGAAATGGGTTCCCTGAAAACGAATTCAATTCGTTTATTCATTCTAGATGAAGCTGATAAACTCTTAGATGAGAGTTTTCAAGAATCTATTAAGTACTTTGCCCCAATAAATAAAATTAAATACTTTGACGTGAAATTAAAACATTTTTGACGCCATTTTTTTAGTTGGATTTATAAGCAGTTACCCAGCAGTAAGCAAATGTTGGCATTAAGCGCGACGTATCCCGAAGCTTTGGCAAATTTATTAAAGGATTACATGAGAAATCCATTTATCGTTCGTTTAAACGCTGATCAACCGGCGTTAATTGGAATTAAACAATATTACAAAACGACGAAATTTCATCGCATGCCTAGCGTTAATTTTCAAAATAAAGTCGCGGAATTGCTTAGTTTATTGAAAAAAATTCATTTCTCGCAATGTCTCGTCTTCTTAAACTCTCAAGTTCAGTAAGGAATTTGATTACTAATCTAATCTAATTAAATCAAATTAAAGCTGGAATTAATTAATTAACTTTAATTTAATTTAAATTAAATTAGAGCGCAAAGTTTAGGAAATGAACTATCCAAAAATGGTTGGCCAACAACGTTCATAACGGGAGCTCAAGATCAATTTCACAGATTATCAGCCATGAATCAAATTAAGACATTTAAATGTCGTATCTTAGTTTCAACTGATTTGGTACAAACACTTTAGCCAAAATTATTCCCTCAAATGCTTCAACTTTGGGCTTAATTTCAGACAAGTCGCGGTATTGACATTGAAAACGTTAATTTAATAATTAACATGGATGTGGCGCGTGACTTGGAAACTTACTTGCATCGTATTGGACGCGCTGGACGCTTTGGAAGTCAAGGAATAGCCGTAACCATCGTCAGTGATGGAAAAGAATCCGTATCCTTATTTGAAATCGCCAATCAAGGACGTCTAGAGATAATAAAAATCCCCCGTAATTAAATAATTAATTAATTAATAAACTAATTAATTGAATAATACTCTAATTAATTAATAACTCTATACTTACAGATGAAACACCGGAAGATTTATGGTCCTACAATCCAGAATCTCCTTGTTTAATTTTGGAGGAATTAAAACCATTACCGGTTATTTTACCGCGTATTATCGAAGACGCAAAAATCGAGCCACCAAAGATTGGTATTGATGTCCCGCAGATTTCCACAATCACTTTAAACGAATCCGATTTTGATTGGTTGAAACCAAAAAACGCCGAATTCCCAAAGTTCAAAGAGTTAACTGAAAGCTTCGATTCGTTCGTTAAATCGCATAACGCGACTTCAGTTGAAAATATTCCTGATAAGACCAAGTTTCATATGGAATACGAAGCCGATATTGACGAGGAATTGTCCTGGGAGACACGTGACAAGTTGATGAACTTTGTCAATGAAAGTAGAACCAACTTCTGGATGTCCTTAGCTAAACATTGTAACAGAAATACAACTACTGTTATTAAAGACGAAGCGACAGTTACAACATTGGACGACGATTCATTGCTGGTCACTGATAAAAAAATCGAACCCGTTCCTGGTTTACTCACCAACATGACGGAATCTAAACGTCGCATGATGAGCTACTACCAAAGTTTGAAGTCCGCCAGTCCAACTGATGATAAGTTGGTCCCGGAAAAACCACCTTCAAAAGTACCGAAAGAACATGAAATAAGTAGTAGTAGTACTGAGGAATCTGACCAATCATCGTCCAGTGACGAGGAAAGCGACCAGTCATCGTCTAGCGATGAAGACAGCGACCAATCATCGTCCAGCGATGAAGAAACCGACCAATCATCGTCTAGCGATGAAGAAACAAATGGCCTGTAAATTAACCATGTATTTTGCTTAATAAAAATACAATAAAACCGCTGTTTTCATTAAAAATAATTGAATGACCTTTACCCTTTTTATTCATTCATACTCGAGTCTGTTGGGGGGGGGGAGTGTAATTAGTGTAAATAATTAGATATTTCTTTTGCAAGTTTTTCTTTTTCATTATTTCTTTCTAGTAACAAAATGACATTTATTTACAAACACCGTCAAAAATATCGCCGGTTAGAAAATACATGAACTTCTTTTACAGTCAGGTACCAGATGAAAACTAACTAAATTAAATTTGGGGGGATTAAATCGTTAACTAAAATCGTACTAATTAATAATTATCATAAATTAAATAAATAACCCCGAATACAGACCGAATTAATGCTTAAAAGGTAAAGTTAGGCTTAGCAAACGATGATTCAGCAATGTTTTTACGATCGTGGGGGCCGCCATCTTGTTTTGAGTCGCTAAGCCTACATTGACCTATTATGATCAAATATAGAATACGAAGGGTTACGTAGGTCATTCGAGAACAAACTGTATTTAGTAAAATACGTTTGACTCGGATCTTTTTGACGATATTAATTTTAATGCCTAATTAATTATGTTAATTAGTATAGGTTTGATAAATAGAGCGGGGAGGGGGGAAATATATATTTTAAATTAGGCCTTAATTAGAATTTCACCTGGACCTTCTACTTTTGTTTGTTTGTTTGTTTGTTTTTCAAGTATTTACACTATGATTTATCTCCGAGTCTTGTTCTCACCTGAACGGAACAATCATTATCCAGAAAAATATACTATTCTCTTGTCATTAATTTAATTTAATTTAATTTAACTTTAATCTCGGAGTGATCATATTTAAATACCCCCCGTACTTTTGTTTCATCAATTTTTTCTTTTTAAACATTTTTTTAAAATTTATTGCCGAGGTTTGGTTTATTTATTTATTTTTTTTTTCTGGACTCGCGTGTTAATTATTTTAATTGTTTTTAATTATGATGAATAATGATTAATTTAAACGTAATTAATATATTTTGAAGGCTTATATAGGTTGAAATTAATTACGATCGGGGTTGAGAGGAGGAGGTGGCAAAAATAGTTAACATAATGACCGAAAAAAAAATTAAAAAAATTAAAAAAAATCACCGTTAATTAAGAATTTAAATACTGTTAATTATTTTTAATTGTTTTTTTCGTTGTCGATAAATTTCCACACACTTTAATAAGCCTTTTCTCGTACATTTTTTTTTTTTGGTCGATTTGTTTTGTAAACCCTTTAGTAACTAACGCCGGGTAATTCTAAATATTAGACGCTTAATCTTAATTAATTAATTAATTTAAGTATGGGGAAGCTAAATATGTTTAATTTTAATCGCTAAACACGTAACTGACACTAAAATGATACCCAAAAAACTTTTTCCGAATTTCTTTTTTTTTTTTTTGTTTTTTTGTCAAATATTAATTACTTTTAATTTTGATCAAAGTTAGCTAAATCTAATCATGTGACGTAAACGCAACTAAGTTTACGTTTTTTTTATTATACAAGCCTTTTTTCTTTTAATTAGGTTAAGTTATTAATTAATTAATTTTGATTATTAAAATTAAATAGCTGCGTGTTAAGTTTTGTTCAATTGATGCTAAATATTTTTTGACAAAAATTTTGATTATTTTGACTAAATTTACGGGAACTGCTCTGCAAATGCAAATGCGAACGGACTAGACTGTTATGGTAAAACCGACCGGGAACCACCGCATCTTAAAATTGCGTATAATGTGAAATTGATTAATGAATTATCCCTAAAATTAATTATTATTTATCATTAATTATTAATTTAATTAAGTACTGTAGCGTATTTTAGATTTAATTAAATAATTTGGGCCTTTTCTTGTTTCTTCTTCAAATATTCAGGCACCAAATTAAAGCTCGTAAAGTTAAATCTGTTTCATATTAATTTCATTTTAAACTAATTACTAGCTATCCCAACTTCATAAAACTGAAGATTTTCTTTTTAAACTAAATTACCTACGTAATTAGTGAATTTATCCAATCAAAAAAATTCCCAAAAAAAAAAAAACTTTTCAAAGTTTCCTCAAAAATCGAGGTCTAACCACAAAAATAAATCCACGTTATTTTTAATTAATTAATTAATTAAATCCTTTGTTATAATTAAACCTGAGGAGGCGAGACTGAATTAACATACCTGCGGGTTAATCGGCGGCGCTACTTTGATGGAGACTGGAAGAGAACTGAACTGAACTGAATTGAAAGTAGCTGTTTCACATAATTTTATTTAAACTGTTGGTAGATGAATTGTAACTCTCCGCGCACGAATCTGACAAACTGATATGATCTCCGAAATCTTGGGAGTTTAAGGTGGTCGACGAGAAGCTATCGTGAGGCGAACTTTTACGGCTAAATAGCTTGCTTTCGTCCAAGGACATTCTGTTCGAGTACTTGTCCGTCGTCGAAGAGTTGAGCGCGCTGCCTCCCAAATCCAAGGCTTCTAGGTAATTGTCCTCGTGACGCGAGGATTCGATGGCGCCACCGCGGTAACTTTCGCGTCGAATTTTTTCGCAAATTCCGCTAGCGCAGGCGCCATTTTGAAACGATTCCTGATCGCACGAATCGACATCGCTGGGGGATGTCGATAAATCGTCTAAAAAGTCGAAACAAGCCACCGCTTCTTGTTCTTTTTCACCAAATCGATAATAAAAATCGTGACGATCTATGATTGACGCTCGCAAACGCGGAAAAACACTGATGACAGCGTCGGGATCACTAACTGCAAGGCCAAACACATTTACCGTTACTTAACCTACCTACGGATGGCCTATCGCGTCCCCCCTCCCCCCGATTCGCGTCAGAGAAAGCGCTTGAAATAGTTACCTTTCTTTTTCTGCCTTCTGAATCGATGTAACGCCTGCAATTTCTGGTGTTTCGTATGTTTAGTAACTTCCTCCTTTTCTTTGACCGGCGGCGTCGGTGGTGTGACGCGGACATCGTCTTCCTCCAGTTCTTCTTCGATCTTACCAATGACGGTTGACGGCGCGATACTCGGAGGCTCTTCGTCGCTATCAGTTCCTCCGCTGCTGCTACTGCTGGCCATCATGGAATCTAGCAGATTGGCCCGCGCCTAGAAATTCAACCCCCAAAGAAATAAACAACTAAACTTCCTGAACTTCATTGGACTATTCACCAACCAGTTTTATAAACCAATAAAATATCAGGTGAGGAACGAGAACTTACCTTTGGATCACTCAAATCAACATCAGTTTCGAAATGAACCCACGATGTCCCGCATCCTTCCTTACTTCGTCGTCTCTTAGCGTTCTTATCGCGTCTTTTAACTTCCGGAAGTTGTATCACTTGGTCGACCGAATTACCATTACTATTGTCTTTTAAAGACGACGATTCTATTGTCGAGGTTGTCCTCTTCGGAAGTCGTTTCTCGTTATCATCAACGGGGGCTTCGAGTCGCTGCGTTTCCGGATTTTCCGATTTCTCTCCTTCAACAAGCTCGTTGTCAATGATAGTTAAACTATTTTTGCGAGACGTCATGACGGGTTTGGGTATTCTTTTATCACCGGACCTTTCCCGTTTAGAAGGAGATCTCCTGTTGCTACTTGGTCTCGAAGTCTGCGACGTTGTCCTCGAAGAACTACTCGAAATCACGGAGTTACCACCGACAATGCGCGAAGTACTTTCTTTACTCGAAGCGTGTTTAGGAGAATGTTGTTGTTGACTTCGATTTTCTTCGGAAAACGAACGTTGAATCTTGTTACGTTCGGCGTGACGTTTCGACACGGATCGTTCTTCGTTATTGGCGCTCGAAGACCGATGATGACCGTGATGACGTCGAGAATGGGAGGAGGAGGAGGAGGAATGTTTCGAAATGTTTGTTACGATTTCACTTTGGTAATTGAGTTTCTGTTCTTTGGAACTATTTGAGATTGGGGATTTTCCAGCGGACATTTTGCTCGTACTAACTGGAATTCGCGTCTTGTCCGAGTGTGACTTGCGTTTCTCCGGCGCCGCTTTGTTACCTGTAATTGGAATTCCGCTTATTTCCTGGACCCTGGCGGAACTACTCTTCCGTTCTTTAGTGGAACTCGAAGTTTCTTTGGCTTCCTTTATATCTTTGTCATCAATGTCTCCTACAACTGGTAGATCAACTTTGGGAAGGGTGTCCGAAGTGCGTTTTTTCCGGAAGGTAGCCGAGGAAATTGGTTTCCGTTTGCTTTTGGTTATAGTTTCGGTAGATACGTGCGCCATTTCGTTCTGGTTCTGGTTTGACGATAGTAAAGGTTCCGCGTTGACGGACGACAACTTTTGTTGTTTCAAATGAGCGTGTTCCAAACAGGCGCATTCCGAAAGGCTACGACTCGACGCCGCCAAACTTCTGGTGGAATCCGTGGAACATAGCCGGTAAAAATCGCGATTGAAAAGACATACTTCCGCTTGTAAACCTTCTTCGCACGCCGCGCAAAGATTATGCCCGTCTTCGCCACACCTGCAATTGGCGTTGTCCAAATTGGTTGACTGATTCTTTCCCATCGTGTCCGTGTCTCGATGATTTTCAACATCAACCTTTGGCATTATTTCATTTGATACTTCTGGTTCAATTACAACGGAATTTTCGCATTTCTCTTCAATCGGACTAACTTTAGGCGCCCGAATAAAAGTACCCGATGACGCTGGTGGAGGTACTTGAGGAAAGGTTTCGCCTGGCTCTTCGGTACTGGCGGGACGTTCTTTATCGTTTTTCGAGGCCCAAAATGGTGGTGCGCTCCAAAAATCCTCGTGGAATTCGACGTTGGCGTTTTCTTTGATTTTCTCCAATTTCTGGGTAATCGAACGTTCGGACCCCGATGGATTGTCGTAATTGACGCATGTCCAACGCTCGGCTTGACTCAAATCCTCGGTAGACAATTGAAAACTCCAATTGCCAATTTCCTCTTCGTCGTACGCGAAACCAGCTAACTTTTGAGATATTTCCGACGGTATTTCACCCGACCCTTTTTGCAGCCATTGTTCGACTAAGTTATTGTGCTCTAAGATGTCATTATCACTTTCGCTGCTGATGTCGCGTTCCTATTTATCGCGAACAAAGAATGACAAAGGCCGTTAACCTAAATACGATTAGCCCAGTAAACTAATTAAGCCTCGGTTAAGAATATCTTACCCTGGAACATTTTAAACTAGTAGCACCGAGTTCCTCATCCTCATCTACGATCGCGACTTCACCCGAGCTGGAAGAGTGGACAGTGCTCAGGGACAAACTAGGACTTGGTCGGTGTTCCGAGGGAAGACGTGATACCACCCAATGCGCGCTCTTTTAAAGATACGCGTAAAATACATCGTTGTAATTGTAAGATAATCTAATCTTTTCCATGACACTTTAAAAGTTCAAGCCAATCATTATCTACGCGTTTATTTAAACAAACTGTATCATAAATACTTCGAGTAAACATTCGCGGTATCATAGCTTCAAATTAAAACGAAAACATCTGTCATTATAGTTTAAGTACGCGTTGAGATTGTACACGTATTTATTTAACCAAGTCATATCCTGTTCACCTACCGGTATGTTTTATTAAGAGTAAATACGACAATGTAAATAATAGGCCTATAGTCTTTTAAAATGGAAAACGCGACGGAAAAGTTCGAGCGTTTAATAGAAATTTTCCGCTTAATTAGCCTTATTCCTGATCAGCGCCATCTACCCATAGCGGTGACTTTGAGAACTACTGTAAGCGGCAAGCCAATCAGATGTCGCTAAAATCTGGTGACGTCATTTTTGGTAAGACCCGAGAGTGCCAGTCAGTGACGTCACCAGATTTTAACGACATCTGATTGGCTTGCCGCTTACCGTAGTTCTCAAAGTCGCCGCTATGGGTAGGTGGCGCTGATCAGGAATAAGGCTAATTGACTGACAACAATCAGATCACTCGCGATTCTAATGAACTTCTAAGACAAAATGGAAGCAAAAGCGTAACTATTTACCTTGACAGCTCTCTGGTCGTTGTCCTTCTTGATGATGGTTTCTAAAATAGGTTCCGAAACGGGACTTAAGTCAATGGCGGACGCGTGACGTTCCAAGGGTAACAAGTTGAGTCTTAATGGCGGACATCGCGTCCCTAAGGAATCGGACCTCATGGCCGCGACTGGTTGTTCGAAATTGGTCTTCTTGACGACGAGATGAGAGTCGGAAAACGCTCTTAGTAAACTGCCCAAGGCGTCCCCGCGCGTCGCGAACTCTAATTCGTGTTTGGCGCCTCTTGATCGGCAATATCGGCAAGCTACGGCGTAAATGTCGGAGGCGTCATACCAGGGGAAGGTCTTTGAAGCGGGTATTGACGTAGTCAATGGCGAATGTTGTCTACGGGGTTCGAATTGCAAAAATCCGGTGCTGGACTCGCAATCACCGTCGCAAGAATTGTTATCGGCGCAACCTTTGGCGTTTCCGCAATCAACGGAGTATAATGAACCGTCGCTAGCGAATTCCGTTTGGAAATAAGCCTCTGGTTCGGTAAAAGTGGCCTTTTCCGCCGTTTCTATCTTGGCATCCGAATTCTTACAGCTTCTATGAGGACTTAGAGTTGAACCACCACCGGGACAAGGCGGTCGAAAGCCTCGAGGCGTTAATAAAGTCAGTATTTTATCATAGGACGGATCTAAACTGGATCTGTGGAGGGACTTGTCATTACGCTTCTCGCTGTCCTCGTCGTCTGCTAGTCCAAAATCGGGTGGCTCGCTAAAAGAAGAGACACGATGGGCTTGGGGGGAGTCGCCTAAACCACTGTCTAACTGATCGCCGAGGTTATCCTCCGGTTCCCGCGGCGGGCTCGCGTCATCTTTGTCATCTTTCAACAGTTGAGGAGGTATGTCTTCGATCTTAACGCGTCGCCTAATAAGAGAATTATCCAATTCGCGTTCGAAACCCGTTGATGACGGAGGACTTTCCAACTTTTCTTCTTCCTCCAACGTGTCCCGCGCGTTGACGTCAACAATTGTTGAGGAAAACCTTTGAAGACCGAGACTCAACCCGCTATCCGACGAAGACGCCATAACGCCCTCTCGATAATCCTTGACCACTAAGCTATTAGCCACAATTATCCCGGTGTCCGGTAAGGGCAAAGTAGTCGCTACCGACTTTCCACCGGGCGTAGTTGATGGTAGAATAGTGTTATTAGGGTCATTATTTTCGCATTGTACATCGCTGGACATAGTGGAATATCCTTCGTCCTTGCCACTGTGTTCGGTAACCACTAAGGGACTGCGTTTTTCCGCGCTGACGTCACTGGCGTCTTGTAAAATATCACAAGGCGGCGGGGGGAGAGTGGGCGAAGAAACGTTGGAAGCTGCGGAACTATTTTTTAGTACGTTACAAATGACGGTATCACCGGAAGAGGTCATGACCTGATTGAAACTGGAAGTTTTACGTACTACAGTGTTAGTTAAAGCCGACAGTTCGCGTTCGGGGTAGTTAACCACCGCCTCGAAGGAATTAGTGTTCATTTGGGCCGTTTCATTGGTACTCGAGGGTACTTGACGATTTGGCGCGGGAAAAACGGGTAAATCCAACTCCTCGTACATATTTCCCGACTTATTTACAACGTGACTCTTGCGTTCTAACGACTGGTAATTGCCACCACCGCTAAAATTGCTGGAAGGGTCACCCATAATGTGAGGAACGATGTTTAAAGTCGTGGGTCGTGTCGGGTTGTAAATTAAAGAGGTCGAGGACGCGACCATTAAGTCTTCAGAGTTTTCGTAGACTCCTGACGAGGGCGCGGGAGGTGGTGGGAATATAATGGAAGCTCTGTGGGTTCGATGACGCGTGTCAACGTCATCGGCGCTCGACGAAGTGGTTGTGGAGGTGGTAGAAGTAAGGGCGGGAGGAAAACTTAGACGAAATCGCGTGTTAGCCAAAGAGAACGCGTCAAAAGGCGCCGTTTCGTCACTGGGTGTATCCATGGAGTCCAAATCACCAATTTCCGATGACGCCCGAAGAACGCTCCATCTTCCGCGACTGTTGCCGCGTTCGCGTAAAAAGGCTTGTTTCCAATCTTCCTTCCTGACGTCATCTTGAGCCTCCGAGGTGATTTTTCGCGTCGATTGTTCGTCGTTCAAGCAATTCATTTCGGCTTTTTGAAGCAAGTCCGACCAGATCGCGTTGCATTTAGGAAGATGTTCGTTAACTCCCAAGGAACTGGATGATGATGATGACGCGGCAGTTATAACCGCCAGTGCCGTCGCCGCTGGCCGGTTTATTGACTGCTCAAGAAGCCATTTTGGTGGTGAACTCATTTTTTGGTGATCTTGCGATTGGGAATTGCGCTAGAAATACATACCAAAGACATACCAAAGCTTGAAAACAGACTTAAAACGCGGTTGGGTTTTTGCCCCAGTCCCAAGGACCCCGATCACTTACATAGACTCCACTTCCAGTTCCAGAACTATGTAAAGAATAATCACTGCATAAGCTGGCTAAGGACTCTGTGCTATCTTCCGATTGGCTGGTATTGGGTGAATCTCGCGGCGCCTCTTGACGCACGATACATCCGGCTCCGATAACGACATCTTGAAATGGCGTGTTATTGAAAGGAAGGACGATTTCCGAGCTATCCGCGCGTAATCTAGACGGCCATAAATCTACTTCTCCGAGTCCAACTGGAATTGGACGCGCGAAATGCGTCTTGAAGACGTGACTCAAAGAACGATTTTGTTGCTCTAGTTCTTGCACGCGTAATTGCAGTTTACCACACTCTTCTCGGAGATTCTGCACCAAGAATAAATGTATTATAACTATTCTATTGCAATTATAATTTACGTCAACGTACTTTTTGAGCCAATAAGGCTTGTACAACTTGATTGGCAACATCATCCAAGCAATGTTCGTATTGCAACCTTTGTTGCTCATTTTCTAAACTGAGTGTCGCGTTTTCTTGCTCTAAAAGTCTGACGCGTTCCAATAAAACTCTGCTCAAAGACCTATCTTGCTCATCCTGACGTTCGGACTTCTTGGAATCAATATAATTACGATTAATAACGACTTAATGATTAAATTAAAAGAGAAATAATTATTAATTACGGAAATCTCGACGCTTTTTAATTCATTCAATAACATGAAATTTTCTTTTTCAAGAGAAGCAATGTACGTTTGATATTTTCTCATTTTACTCTGCAATGAAAACGTTTGCAGTCTTGAAGGGGTGTTTTATAAAGGTTAAACCATAAGTTTATATGATATGTTCCATAAGTATGACACTACCTATACTTCGTAATGCTAGAACGACAAGCGAGAATTGACTACACGCGGTTAATTTTACAGTCAGTCTAGTTCCTATTTAGTATACACTAAGCCTTTGACAGCTGCACCTCACCAGGCGTCGCTTTACCTGAATCTATAACCCACGTCACTTCATTCGCAACAAGCTCTCAGTAACTTTACGGAACATATCTTATGAACCTTTGGTTAAACATAAGATAAAACACTCACTTCATAAGTTAGAGCTAGTGAAGATTTTTCGTGTTTAAGTTGATCAATTCTAGTTTTAAATTGAATCATGTCGCGAACCATTTCTTCCATCCTGAAGTTCAATTATCAATTAAGTTGATTAAACTAACGCACGAGGTGAAATTTAACTAATTTAAATTAAATTAAATTAACGATAATTACTTTCGAAAATCTTCCTGTAGAGTAGCTAGTCTGGCTTTGCAGCATTCATTTTCGAGTCTTACTTCTCGGAGCCTGACTTCGGCCTCGGCTCGTAGCATTTTTTCGCGCTCTAACTCGGCGCGTAGACCTTCCCTCTGATAACGAATAAATTAACAATTATAATAAATAAAAGAAACCGTTATCGAGCTTATCAATATTCTCAACACCTGGATAGCACCCCTGTAACAGAACAAAAAATATGGCACCTGACCTAAATTTCACCCGAGACAAATTTCCCATTTTGTTTCTATGATTAATTCGATTTATAAATTAAATATTGTTAAGCCTTATCTGGCTAACATCTTGAAAACGTATTTATAATATAACACTATCGTAATATTGTCATAAACACGGTAGAGGTAGAGGTAGAGAGCCAATGAAAAACATTTACCTTATTTAAATTTTACGCGGGATTTTTGTATTAGAAACATATATAGTCGGGGACCTTCCGGGTTGGTTAATATCACCATATTAGAGCCCTAATACCACTTTTCATCACTTTAAAATCATTAGGGCCTCTTTTGGAATATCATTTACACACTCACACCGGGATTTTAAAATAGTTTTCTAGTAAGGAAATTTTAGAAACACGGCTACCTTTGTAGCGTCTACCTATTTCGGGACATTTTGGCGCGGGATTGTAGCGTGGAGCTTACTGACGAGTGACGAAGCATTGGGAAAAAATAAGGAGGGGGGTTAGGTGAAGAGGTACGTAACATTGCGCGAGGTAATAAACCCCAAGGAGTAAAGCCGAATGAGGTGGAAGTTACGGACGGCAATAGATTTTGACGCATTTTATTATACAACCAAAGTCAGTTACATTCAGTTTCAAAACATGGACGAACAAAAGAGGCTATTGACGTGAACACGAATCCCAGCTGATGCGTATCGTTTAGCTGGCGTTGGGCCAAACCAACTCAGAGCCGAGACGAGGGGGGTGAAAAATTTTAAAGATCATTTCCCCGGGAAATTGCGCAAAAAACAAACGATAAATTTGACTTTAGCATCTCTGTTCATAAAAAAATTACGCAATGTCAAAAAAAAAAGAAATATTTATACTGTATATTTCCTTCCCTGTTAAAAAATAAGAGTTGTTTTATTTTACAGGTTATGTCAAAACTACGGAAAAATTGACCCAGTTAAAAGTACGCCGACGCGATCGGTTCCTAAGCCTTTGTCTATTTATAAATAACGGTTATTAATAAATTAAGGGCAATTAGGGTAGAACGCTAAGCCTCGTTTATGTTTTGAACGTTGATGTCCACTAAACTATTATAAGTTAACTAAAAAAATTTACAGAAACGGTTGGCGAAAAACCAGATTTTCCGGTATTTTTTTTTAACCATCCGAAAACTAAACAAAGACACTGACGCGGTAATATTCATCATCCATCCCAAATCAGCTCAGCGTCAGCGCCTCTTCATTATCAGATTGTTTAGGTCGAGATGGATGGGGCCAATAAGGAGGTTACCCAATGAATATAATTTAAAAATATATACAAATTAGTAACTTACTCTCCTCTTTCTCCACAGCATACTGCAATCTATTCCTCTCTATATTCATGCTAAGTAGCTAATAAATTCACACACTAGTAAAATTAACTAGGCACGTTTAAAATTCATAATTTGCCGGTAATATTAATATTTTTTTTATTTCGCTTCACATCTTTGAGGATGAAGATGAACCACGTAAAAATAGGCGAGTTGGCAGCCGAAATAAGCGAGTGAGGTTCGTATCCATCATCATGTACAGGGGGATACTAGTCTACCTAATCCGGTAACATTCAAATGGAAAGGGACCACTGACAAATTAAAGAGGGCCTAAACAAAGGGGAAAAGCTGAAGCTAAAAAAAGTATAAAAACTAAAAAAGAAAATAAAAAATAATTTCAAGGTCTTTCGGGGTTTTCGAATCCCAGGGATCAGGGAGAGAACCGACACAACTCTCCAGACCGACGCAATGAACTCCATCTCTTCTCTTTCTTCCTCAAGCTGCCTAAACCCCAAACACATCCCGTTCCTACCATACGTAGTAGGAAACCCACTAAAACATTTCAGGGTTGTTGCCTCGAGGTTGCGGCGGGTACCCGAAAACCCTAAGGGATTTTAACTACACACATCCCTGAAAACAGTAGGAAAACCCCTACGTTGGTGTACTTTGTCGTGACCCGAGTACATGAAATGAAACAGTTCGATACGGATTGGGGAATAGGTTAGGTAGGGAAAAGGTTATTCTGATATCGAGCGCGTGCCCCTACCTCAGCTGATAGCCCTGCTAGGGCATTATAGGGACTAAGGGACACGTAGTAGAGATGAGAAATTCTGAGAGGGAAATTGCAAAAGACGCGCGAGTCTTCGAGACACGGAAGTTGGGGTGAAAAGGCGTGAAAAGTGTCTCCAAAGAAAGACGTAATAACTTTTCCCGACCCTTGACTTATTTCAGGGAATCAGGTGCGAATGAAAATGTCGAAACGGGGAAACTTTGAGGACCTGACTTCGCGGATTAAATAAATAAATTGTCCGCTTACTTCTAAAACCCGAACCCAAATTACTTCTGATATTTTAAAAGCCTGTAATTCAAATGTTAATTAAATTAAAAACAAATTCCAAATAAACCACCTAAAAACGAAACGATACTTACAAAGAATATAACAATTAAGACACCCAGTAACAATCAACTCAATAACTCTTAAAACCTATTATTCAGATTTACTTAAAAGTGAGAAGGGAATTCGATTTTGTAGGAGGCGCTTTCTAAAAGGAGAGAGTTAGAGTGGGGGCGTAAATGTCTATCCACTCACCTACGATACCCAAGTTTTACTATGAAAAGGTAAGATTTTTACGCTAATGCACGGACGAAACCGTATGGCTTCAATTCCAGACACATTATCATTCTTATTCCCCCTCTATCTCTCACCATAAGTAAAAGTTCCATAAGTGTGACACTATCTATACTTCGTAATGCTACTGAGAGACTTACAGTACTCGAGATAACTAGTTCGAGTGAACGACGGAAGAGAGAATTGAAGTACTAAGTACACTCGGTGGTGGTTAATTTTGCAGGACTTATTCCATCTTCCTATCCTATTTGGTCTGTACATACTAAGCCTTTGACAGCAGCACCCCAGTCACCAGGCGTCCCTCGCTTTACCTCGAATCTATGACCTACCTCACTCACTTCATGAAAAGCTCCAGTTTCTAAGTTACCAGAATTTACAAACTTATGGAACACAACATATCTTATGAACTTATGGTAAAAGTATTCGTCAGTCTAAGTTCATGGAAAGACAGACAGACACACAGAGACAATGCGGCTATCGTAATAATCCCTTTTTGGGATGGGTATTATCAACACAGTCAATGTTTACGCGAGTCATATACGTCAAGAACGTTGTCTTCAATGACTCATAATCTAACCAAATTTCGTGGGAGGAAACGAGAGGTTCTTGTCTATAGGAGGTTCCGCTTTATATGGGACAGCTGCAAACAGAAACAGCCAGCTTGGAGACTATTCTACACAAATACAGCTGCCAAGTTAACCCGACGTTCGTAATTACGTAACTAAACTTGAAGATACCTTTCTTTTTTACCCTAAGAATGCAATTAAAACTATGCTAACACTAGCGCTTAAAATAACACTACTATTACTAGCTTCGTTTGTAGTAAGATTTCAGATACAAAAAAAATTTGGCAGGAAACTTGTATAGTAATTTCAAAGATGAACTTACATTACTAAATAAACCGTATAGCTCTTAAATCAGGACAATACGTATTCTAACTTCAACTACGGTATAAATTCAGGGTGAAAAAACGTCTAGCACGTGCGATTTAACCTTTGTACAGCTGTATAGCCTAAATTTATGTAAAAAAAATTACTAACCTAAATGTTTAGAATGGTAGCTTTTGGAATCTTTGAATGACTGATTTTTTTGTATCCTAGCGTGAATTCTTTGGCATGTTACGCTAAATTATTACGGGACAAACGAAAAAACGCATCATGTTAGCGCCAAATACTTTAGGCAAATATATAAATAGAATTATTGCAAGCTGTCAGCGAATTCAAAATAGAGAAAGAAGTTCTTCTCTAACTTAGAGCTACATTTTTCTAAATTACGTCATCAAATGATGTTAAAAAATGATACGGAATTCTGATGCTAAATTTGGTTGTCACCTTAAGCCTAGTAATTAAACCTACTGTACTAATTAAGTCCAATGTATTAGACCTAAAATGTTAAGCCTAGATTTTCAAACATCAAATTAGGCCTAATAATATCAATTTGAATGCTAAGCCTAAATCTGGTATATACGGTTTGTATCAGACAGCTGGAAATTTAGTTTATATTATAGCCCAGTTTTGAGATGACACCCGTTAGGGTTAGGAAACGTATGTTTATTTAAGCTCCGTAGCGAATGTCAGTATAACTCCCCTGGAAAATAATTTTTGATTGGTCTACGGGAGGTACAGTACAGGCCCCGAAATAGAATTCTACGTAAACTTGTAAACCAAGTCTTAACACAGTTGATCTTTGAAAGATACCGACAAACAGTAAAATTAAATCTCGCGGTAGTCAAAATATAAACCAACTATAAACTAAGCGGGGAGGTTTTTTAAAAGGGCTTCAAAATAGAATTAGGCTTAAGTAAGAGTTAAGAGAAGACTTTATGAATGAAAAACTTTGTTTTTGAAACTGTAAAAAAACCTTAACTTTAATTTATGACCAAAGAAGTTACGAAGTTAACCCCTCTTTCATACGTTAAAAGCAACAGAAATTAGCGGTTTAACTTATTGGAAATATTATTTACTTATTTACAGCCTCTATAGAGAGATTCCCGCCAAAAACCTAACCCTAACCCTAACGGAAAAGAGGAACAGCTAGGCGCGGATGAAATATCCGCTTGGGTCAGAGATTCCAGGGGCGTCAAATGGACGACAACATCACTTCTTGAAGAAGGATGGATGGTCAAAGATACACTGTCGAAAGAGTAAGAGAAACGGAAAGGTACCTTAAGCCTTAGCTAGTACTGTAAGATGACACGGTACTTTTTGAGTCTCCCCGTGCCAAAACGCCAAACTCTAAAACCATCTCGTTCATCTTTTCAAACATTGCGGGGAAGGTGGTGTTCCGGGGTATTTGGGGTTTTTGGGGTCTTGGGAGAACGGAGGAAGCAAAAGACAAGAGAGTAAGACATGATCTATGATTGAGATGGTCACGAGCGCTTGACGCGGCTTGTTTCATCCTTGTTCCCGCGCCATTCTCGCGAAACAATACTTTAGCGGCTATCAAGACAAAGGCTTAGTTCAGGGATAGGATTATTCCCCCCCCCCCAATTGCCTATGTCCCGCCAATTCCAAGACACAATATAAGCGGTGAAAGTGCGCGAGGAGAGGTGGTCAAGTTCGCATTCATTTTCACACACCGTGTGTTTTTAATTATTATTTCTTCGCTACATTTAAAATCGTTTTAATTGTTCCCTAATCTATAAAGAGTAATTAGGTCCAACCAATTTTTAAAACTGTACGTCATGGTCAGTTTGGTCACGTGTCCCCAAGTTAATTTAATTCAATTTAATTTAATTTAAAATTTCGTGATTTTTATTAACATACGCGAACACAACCACTACACGCATGATCTAAACGGAAGTTGCCATCTAAGATGTTACGGGGGTTGGAGTGGAGGGGGGGGGGTTGTCACGCGAGTAGGGGGGGTGGAAGGGGGCGTGGCGATAACGTCGCTATACATAGCTATATGATCCCTCAAAAAGATGCTAGGGATTCCAGGAATTTCTCCATCCTTTCCAGGGAAGCTCAAGAGCATCCCAGTATAGAGAAGAGGGACTAGATGAAATAGATTCTTTTGTATTGGCGCGCGAGCTAACAGATTTTTCCACACGGAAAAACTAGCGGGTGTTGAGCTATTTCACTAAATTAGGATAGACGCTTCTCCGCCTTCGTATTTGGTACAATTTCAAGGTGAAATTAGGAGTTAGGGCGATACAGCCGGCGCCTAAATGGCGGGCTTTTCCGGATAAGCTTTCAAAACGTATCATTGCCACTGTCATGCGGGACTCGTGGAAACTATATTAATAAATTAATTGGAAAACAGATAAGGATCGAATTAAAAAACAGTGATATTTATATTTCAAATAGGGTTGAGGGCATTTGAAAATTTGGCCAGGGCTGAAACATATTTTTCAGATTCAAATTCCTTACTGAGATCTCCAACCATTTTGTCAACCAAAAGTTGTAATTTTTAAGGATTATTTTCTTATAAACAAATCAACTCTACTGTAAATGTTATTTAAGTTAAGTTTTAAAACATATTTAATTGTAAAATTCAACGCTAAATGATGGGATGCACGTTAAAGTCACGTCAAATTTGAATAAGAACAGTTTGTGCCAAACGAGGATGGTCTAAAACCTACTCCAGTAGATTATAGGGGAATAATACTAGCCTGCGCCTTGCATCTTCCCAAAAAGGGGGCTACATTTGTAGAGAAGGATGAGGAGTAGGAATTGATGGTGAGTTTTTGGATCAGTAGAGACAGTCCTCATCATATCCCGCTGCGTTTAACGGTGCCAGACTGGCGCCAAGAGACCATACCAAGAAAGTACCCCGAAAATATTTCACTTTAAGACGCTACTACAAACAAAGGCCGGGTATTTTAATTCAACATTGAAATTACAATTAACCATTGTAAATAATAGTACATTCTTAAACGGATATTTGAACCCAAGGGGGGCCACGGCCTTACATTCCAAATACTTGAAACGGACAGAAAAAATTAAAAGTTTTTGATAAAGAACATTTGTTGGTTCCACTTAGGTCTCTCTCTTATGGAGGGTTTTTTAATACGACTGTCCGCGCATGCGCTGCCGCCTGGAGTTTCGAGTTATGATTTACTAAATATGGTATGGAAGAAACGGTCCGTTTTGTTTTACTAATAATAAAATTTGACTGTCTGAACTGAATGTAATGAACTCTTATAGCCGGAGGGTAACCGTTTTTTATTCGTTCTCTATCTCAAATTACCACAGTAATATCGTCCCAAACTGAACTGAACCATTTCCCGTAAGGCCAGGAAGTGATTTCCCGCCAAAAACCTATCGGTGTAGCGCGCGAGAGAAGAGTGATAAGACTATTTAAGCCTTTGCGAGGGAATAACGGAAGTAGCTCGGTGTTTTCGTGGAAATGGTCTATAATAGGTTGGCAGCATTCAGCCTTAGACTATGGGAATTTTGCATGGAGTGCCATTATTCCTTAGATTAAGGAGAAGTCGATTAGAGTAGGGCCGACTGCGGTGGAAAGATAAGGTTGACAATCAGTGGAGGTAAAAAAGAATAGAGCCTTATTGGAGGAGAGAAAGAGGCGGGAAAGTCTTTATATGGATTTAGGATTTATCATAAAGGGGTCATCCACAAAAGATCAAAGAAAAACCATTACGAGTTTTTATATTTTTTTTTTTTAAAAATTTAAATAAATATCTTATTTTCCAACCGTACGCTCAACTCGGCTATTTATTCCTAAAAATGATCTATTTCCGGAGAGAGAAAAAGGCGGTATTTATGCTAAATCACTTTTCGTTCCTCGCGGATGTTTCCCGCGGTTTCATCCTCCAGTAAAATGGCGGGAAAAAAGTGCGCCAAAAAAGGGGGAGGGGTTAGAAAAAGCTTATAGGTAGTTTTTTAAAGGCTATGGGAAACGATACTCAAAATGTGATCATCTCCTTGGTTTTTACGCATTCCAGAGCAATAGAGAAGAAATCACCTAACGCTCCATCCCATCCCATCCCTTGATCCCAGCTCGCTCTAGCGCTTCCTCCAAGATAACTCTTAAAACCCTATCGTTCATTTCAGGTTAATTAATGAAGGGATATTAGAGGGAGGAGGGATACAAGGGTGATGGGTGTTTAGAATAACCACCCACTTTAGGTTCGTACGCGTTAAACGAGTATAATTGAACGAAGAGGTTTTGAGAGCGCGAGATCGACACCAGTCACCTAAGTCTCGCGTGAATAAAAGGGGTTGGATACTAGCAACATTTTTCAATGGGAAAATTTACAGCGATGAATATTCGCGGGCTATTTACGTCAGGAAAAATGTCCAGTTCCTTTACGCATTCCAGTTCCGCGTTTCTCATCTTCGCAGTCGTTTCGCGTGGTTGCTTTTCGGGTTACAACCTTAGAAAAGCTCCTTCACCGGCTTTATTCTTTATAAAAATCTACCGTTTCCAAGTTAGTACTATTTCTATATACATTGAAAGAGAAAAGCGCGCCAAATATTCCAGAACGCGCGGCGCGCGCGCCACGTATATTTTCCCGCCTAAAATGAATGCGTATATAGCTACGCATATCACGTGGGAATTTATAGTTTTACACTTTTTTGACGATGATATTAGACCTTTCGGTATCTTTCGGGGGATTTAAAGGTACTAAAAATTTTGAATACGCTATAACTCCCCCTATCCGGGGGAAGAGAAGACAGGTATCCTTAAATGATTTCCCATGTTTTAAAATATAGTATCTAAAATACACGTAACCTAAAACACAGAAAGTAGCTCAGACTTATCGATAACGGGGGGGGGAGGGGTGGAAATAGGTTTCAAAAATCTGTCCCAGTCCCGATATTCCATTCCAAAAGTGACACTGAATGAGAATGTATCGTATTCTTCAAAATTTGACACGGATCTAACCGCATCTAGACGAAAAAATGTCTAAAATAAATCATATCACGTTTGAGAAATTGGAAAAATTCAAATTTTGTCAACTATAAAAAGGCGCCAAATTTACCTACAGTCTAGCGAGCGGGCGCGTGCTTTTTGGCGCGTGATGGGGCCAGTAGACTATAGGCATTAATATCAGTCACGAAATGTATATTTCTATAGTTTTCGCACGAGACAAAATAAGAAAGATTTTTCCCGTAGCCAATAAGAAACGTTTCCTCGGTCGAATCTAGTAACAACTGAGATCGAATTAAAAAGCCCAGTTCTAATTTACGACCACCTCCATGCACTAAAAGGGGGTCGAGTTATTGATGGGCTACCCTACTTTAGGAGTGTCCCGAGTGGTGAGTGTCCATCCCAAAATAGCTTAGAATATACGAATGACCTAAGCGCGATCTAGAGGTAGAACGCTGGTATATAGTCACTACATCTATCTATCAAATAGTGACCCTATTACGTCGAAAAGACCTTAGGCTAGCTCAGTGATTATTTATCTCTACCGTTTCTAGGCGCACAAGCGAATCTTAATTATACAGAAAAAAAGGTTGTGTTAGCTTATATAGAGATGACCTTTGAACCCTCCTGTAAATTTAAATCACCAATAGTATAGATTATAAAGAGTTACAGTCGCGAACTCGCGATCGAATGGACACTCCAACGTTGGAAACTTTGGGCCCCTTTTCGGTTAAACTACAAAGAACCGCTCCAGATAATAAGGTAATACTTGGGAAGGATAATTCAGATAATCCTTTATTCATTTGACGTTTATTTGATGAATTGATGACGTTGATATTATCAACCAATTATAATCCTATTCCAAGAAGAAGAAGAAGAAGAAGAAGCGGTAACGGCTTTCCCCACCTCTAAGCTAAGCCTAGCTCGGTTCTATTTTTAAGAAAGCCCGCCCAAAGTTCCCTAAGAACTTACTTTACTTATAAGAGAGTGTAGGAAAAATAAGGGATTATTTTTAGTCCTCGTAATCGAGAAAGAACCCCCAAGAAAGAAATTTCTCGTGTTTTCGCGGTTTACAAGATTACGAGGCTATTCTAGGATGAACGACCACGCCTCGCCTTCCTATCCAAGATTATAACTACAAATAGCCAGATTATAACTATAACCTAACTAAATCTAATACCCTTTTCAACATTGTATCACTAACATACCCATTCAGTGAAATATCTATAATAGCCTAAATTGTCCCGATGCCAAATACCTTTTCTTAGGCCTAAGTTACGTCAGATCAATCAGCGCGTGAGATATTTTTCCCACAATATTTTTAACTGCACGTGAATTTAAGGCTCATCCCACGTGTTTTTGTAAAATAAGTTATAAAGCGGGATTTACTTGCTTCCCGCCAAAAAGAGAAAAAGCGCGCGCGTTTATTTATTTCTAAACAGCGCGCGAGGCTCAGAGAGAGAAGGGAGAAAGGACGGAGATGGTTGCCATGGTTACGCTATCGAGAGCGTATCCTTTTTCTCCGTGCGCGCGCTCCTAAGCTCGCGCTATCTTAGGAATGATGTTTTTGGAGGGAGAAGAAGAAAAAAGGCGGGAATATAAAAAAAACCAACAGTGGTCTACCGCGCGAAAAGCGTGCCTAATTACTAGGAGGCGCTACTCTGTATCCGGTGATTCATCACCCTGGAGTTGAATTCAAACCAACCAAACAAAAACGCGATCTTGTCATATATTCTAAGGCAAGTTATGATCACTTCGAGAGAGAGAGTAAGAAAAAAATCACTTCCGTTTTGAAGGGGAAACGCTTTCAAAGGGTGTAGCATTAACTATATCAATAAAAGAAGAATATTTATATAGAATCATGGGCGAAAAGTGCGACTCCAATACTTTGGTTTGGTTTGGTTTAAAGTGTAGGTGACCCAATGAGAACATTGTTTAAAAAAAGGGGAAATGACACGTAAACAAATGGTTTATCTGGCTTCTAGACAGCTCTATACGTCTCCCGCAGTCGTAATAAACGTAGTCCTGACAGTTTTGTCACGGCTAACTAATTACCCTCATTAAAAATACATTTATTATGCCGTCAGAGCTATATATAGGCTTTAACGATAATCTAAAAACTCGTTTAGAAATAAATTTATAGGCTATAATAAATTATGAATTAAGACTCACGGCTCGCGATTGCAGATGCATTTGCGACAATTGCTCCTGTTCGCGCGTGAGCAGAGCTCCTTGCAATTCCAATTGGGCCCGAAGTTCCTCAACTTGCAATTCCAAATGCTCCTGCAAAATAATAATAAAAAAATATACAATTATGACAATTTAACAGAATTTTTGGGTAAATGATTTTAATAGAAAATAAAGGTACGGGCGATAAAAATTTAATTAACTTTAATTAATAATTAAATCGAATTAAATGTAAGTGTATTTAGGTCATGTACGGTGGTACAGAGTACAACGATTTACGTTGAATTAGAACCAGTTTGGGTTTGAAAAAATAAAGTAGGTTGAGACAGATTATTTATCTAAAACTTAGTACTTTTAAGTGAAAGTTTTAAAAACATTACGTGATTTTTCTTAAAAATAAAAAAATATAAATTATATACGTTTTTTTTAAGTTTTAAATTTTCGTATCAGTATATAGTAATAAAGGCCTAGAATTTCCTTAATATTAGGGGGAAAACCACTAAGTAATTAGGGGGAAACCTCAACCTAACAAAAGGATATACAAATTTATAACTATTTTGAATAAATTTTAAAGAAAAACAAACTTGATAAATTCTGGAGACAAAGACTGAATAAATATTAAGTTTTTCAAGGCTAAACATTTAAAAGCTGTAATTTCACTATCGTTCACACGAAATTCAAATTTTTCTTCTTCATTCAAAACCAGCCAATCATGAAATAAATTCAAATAAATTCTTCCCACTCTGTTATAATTTTGAGGGGTCGGATAGTAGCTAACCAATAAGGTAAATAAATCAATTTAAGGAACAAGTAAATGTAGTAGGAAAGGGCTAGAGTATAGTAGGATAATACTACACCCCTTTAATTGGTACTTAAAGCCACACTTTAATAAAATTCATACATAGCAAAGCAAAAGGTGGGTCAGACAGGAAAAGGATATGGGGTATTTCAATTTGAAGTCGGGGCTGGTTCGACGCTGCCTTTGACACTATAATAATAATAATGGGCGTCAAATACTTGACTTTTAACGCGAGGAAAGGGTTAAATAATATACATATACGTATATTTCTCTCAAGGACGTCCTACTAACTAATCGTTATAATCCGGAGGCAGTCTGAGCCAATACGCAAAAAGGCTTAAGCTACGTCGAAGATTGATTATACGTTTCGAATAATCCAGCAATATCTCTATTTAACTAAACTAAACGTTAGAGTAGTATACCTGCAAAGTACAAAAAACCATACGCCCAGAAAACACAGTCGCATATATATAAAACGTCACGGCATCATAATACTTCTACATTATTCCCATTTAAATCGGGTTCCCAGCTGAAGTAGAAAGAGAAAGGTTTGGTAGACGGACCCGGGAAGTTGCGACGGTAAAAATGAAGCTCGGAATATGTTGCTATAAAGTCAATTCTCGAGATTGAAATATCATATACTCGTTGCAACAACTAGTCGCGCCAAAAACACAACTGTTGAAAGAATCACGTGTCACTTTCAATATCTGTTCTAGCGCGTGCGTTACTTCAAATTAGAATCGACTACAGCATGCCACACGCGGTTCAATAAAAAAAGGCGCAATTTGAAGCACGTGGCACGTAGTAATAAAATTATTCGATCAACGACAAAATGTCGCGTAACACTATGATAGGAATCGGTTTAACATTGATAACTGATTTATTACTGGGTCTGTCCATTATATGCGGAAAATTGACGACATCGGTTAATCCATTTGTGTTTTTAATCGTACGAAATATCTTGACATTTTCCGTATTTTTACCGAAATTAATTCAAAGTCGGACATCATTCTACGGTCAACGCGGAGAACGTTTGTCAATTTTGTTCAACGCGGCTTCCTTTTCCATAACTTCAATTTTAATTTTCATCAGTATCGTCTATATACCAACGGGAGACGCAACCGCAATTTTTAGCAATTATCCCGTTTTGGGAATTTTTATCTCGAAGATATTCTACAAAACCAAGGTAAGTTTCTCTATAACTTCTTTCGCTCTCTTACCAGCGGTTGCCATGCCGTTTACCAGAATATTCTGGAAGAATCAGGGAATTTGAAAATCGGTCTTTCTTGGGAAATTTTAAAATTGCCATGGAAGAATCAGGGAATTTGAAAATCGGTCTTAGGAAATTTTAAAATTGCCATGGAAGTTAGGGAATTTGAAAATCGGTTTTGGGCAATTTTCCTACAATGCATGGTATAAGTCATTTTTAGGACAGAGTTCTGGGTTTTCTACATAGCATTTAAAATTGATCATGGAAAGTTAGGGGATTTTCAAATAAGCCTTTTGTGGCAACCATAGCTAATAAAAAACAAATGATTTCAAAATATGACTATTTACTCTTTCAGATATCGATAGTAGAGGTTATTTGCGCCTTGGCTTCGTTAATTGGCGTGATTTTCATAGCGAAACCCCGATTTATATTCGCCGATTTAATTGGGGACGAGGACCTCGTTGGCAACGACAAGTACTGGATAGGAGGTTTATCGGCCTTCGCTTGTCTCATTAGCTACGCCATTGGTACGACGGCAACCCAAGGCATCAAAAGGACCCCGAGTACCATTCCAGTATTGCACAACGCCATTTACACAATCATCCTCAGCTACATCGCGCATGTAGTGGTAATATCACCCAAGATTGACGTAGTTCAATGCGGTTGGCAACCGTGGTTCATTTTTTTCTCGTCAATACTATTCTCTATTTCTCTATCCACGTTTCAAATGGCCGTTAAATTCGAACGAATTACAACGTTACTTCCGGTCCGGTCAATGGGCGTGGTCATCGCTTACATTTTGCAAGTGGCTATTTTGAACGTTTACCCGACATGGAATAGTTACGTCGGGGCTTTTATCATAGTGGCTAGCGTTATGACGATTTCAATAAGGAGATTGCATCGCGAAAGCAAACGGGCTAATAAGTTTGTCGAGGAAGAATCTAACGCGGTGACAAATTTGAACAATAATAGACGAAAAAACAGCTTGGAACTTCAAGTTCCCCTTTCAAATAATAACCTAGAATGATTTGGAAGAGACCGTGATGTGTAGCGCGTGCAAGTTCACTGGTTTTAACGTATTTACGTGCAGAAAAACAAGATATACCTAGTGCACGTGCAAGAAAAAAAGACATACCTATAGTGCACGTGCAAAATAAAAAAGATATACCTATAGTGCACGTGCAGAAAAACCAGATGTACTTAATGCACGTGCAGAAAAATTAGATGTACTTAATGCACGTGCAAAAAAAACAAGATATATACCCAGCGCGCGTGCAGACTGCAGAAAAAACAAGATATCTCGCGCACATTATGCACGTGCGGAAAAATCTAAAAGACAATATAATACATAATCCGGAAAATTGCGCAACTAAAACGACTGTAGAATTAATCCTAGAAAAGACCAAAGAAAGGAAGTGCATGAACAAGTGTTACCATAGCTTGCGAAATCAAATGACGTCTATATTCGCAACAGGATATCAAAAATCATACCTATACTTTTAATATAATAAAACACTGGTTATCATAAAACAGCTTACTCAACGTCTTTCGTAACTTTTAGGTCTACATTTCATACATTCTATAATTTTAGAAGGTTAATTGGGTCCAATCCGTAAAACCTTGAATAATTTGATACACAATAAATTTTGTCACGTCACTAATACGTAAATAACAACCAACTACAATTTTATTAGTTTCGCCATTTTGAGAATGGGAAATATTGATAATGGTAGAAACCACTACATTACAGTAGGAAAAATACTACTACCACGCATTGAACAACAACAAAGTCCACGAGATACCACCCACCGGTCCTTTGTATGACATAACTTACGAGGGAGGGTTCACGTTGATTACTTCCAGCTGACGGCAAAGTAAAGACTACCCCACCCCCGGTCCCCCTGTAGCTATCCCCGAGCGAGTAGAGTACCGCTTTGTTTTTGGGGCACCCCATGGACGCTTACTATATACCGTCTTAGAGAAATCTGAGAAACGTGTCCATTTCCGGCGGACCTTTTTACTTCAAACGCCATCCTGTCAGCGGTGCACGCCAGACTTTTAGGTAATACGGGCACTTTATGATCCTTCCGGAGGGGTGGCAGGGGGTTCTTCCCCTCTAAGGGTTGCTAAATGACCCCCTACAACACGGGAAAAAATATGGCTTTGGATATAAAAATAAGTTTATATATGATACGTTCCATAAGTTTGACACCTGTTACTTACAAAGAGTCGTAGAGACTGACGCTAACACGAGATGAACAGTTGAACACGCCCTTCCTACCCATAGTAAGTGTAAAGTGCCATTTGGTTATAGAAACAAGAACTTACACGCGCCTTCTCCCACGCTTGGTGACACGCTATCAAAGGCTTAGTACCGCCTGAAGCGTCATACTTATAGAAGTCGTCTAATACACTTATGATATATAGCAATCGAATTTTCAGATAATCAAGAAAACTACTCTTGGCTGGCTTTCAACTGGTGCGGGGTTTTACCCCCCTCCCCTCAAACTGAGGGTGCCTGTTATACGAAACGATTTGATAAATGGATTTCGGCATATTCTCCTACGTTAGAGTTTAGACTACCACATTTTTTTTAAAAAAAATCCCCATCCATTGGATCTAGGATTGTAAAGTAAAAGTCTGAAAATAATGTTCAGTAGGCTCAAAATTCTATACATAAAGAAAGACGCTAAGACATTATATTATTCGGCTAATTTATTTAAATTCTAAGGAACAAGAAAAAAAAATTCTCTCCTAAACAAACTTCGGGGAAAGAAAAAATCTTGAATTTGAAAGGATTTTCAAGCAAGGGAAAAAAAATTATACAAACAGTGTTTCTTTTAAAATAGAAAAACGTTGACAACGGAAGTTTATAAAGAATAACCCCTTCCCCCTTATGTCACCACCTCTTTCTGTTATGTAAAATTCTCTAATCACCATCAATAGAAGACGTTTCCCCTACAAGAAGCGAAGGGGGGATAAAATTTGGCGGGAAAACCTTTACTCCACGTGCGTTAATAGCGCGCGGCGGCGAATTCAGAGACGTATTTATCTCTTTTCTCATCAATCCCTCGTGCAGTTTGCTATACGACAAACGAAGAAGGTAAACCTAACGAAAAGCGCGCGCGCCAAGATGATGATGATTTCCCGCCTTCTTTAGAAAAGTCTCGTGCGGTTGCCATGGTGATATTATTCAATACCCCTTGAAACTCGCGCGCGCGGATGTGCTACCAGAGGATACAAGAGGGCGCGTGCGGAGGGTTGGTTGGGGGGGGGGAAATAGGACTTTTTTCCCGCGTTTTATTTTTTATCCCAACTAAGGGCTGCTTTAGAATGTTTTAAGCCTAATGAGATTTTGTATTTCTTATTTTATTTTTTATAGATGAATACTGGGTTTAGAAGATGAAAAATTGTACTATTCATTGCTACAAAAATACCGCTTAAGAATCTAAAAAAAAAAGAGGAAAAATACTACTCAATTTTAAAACAAAATATAGTCTATAAAAACTAACCTTTTAGTCATTTTCAAGTTAAATTGTCGAAAACGCGATACTCCGAAGCCGACCAAATAAACAACGTTACTCGCAAAAGAAAGCCCTAATCACTTTACAGTCTTTGAAAGTCCATTTTTCCCCCTATTGATATTAATAAAAATTATCCATTCTTTGCCTGTAACAATTTCCCTTGCTAAGTTTATGGGGTAGTCCCCCAACCCCAGAGGCTATACATCACTATTATAGGTTTAGGGGAGAGGGGGGGGGAAATCCGTTGCTATGCAAACGACACGTTTTGAACTATGACCCCCAGAACCCAAACTTTAATTGCTTCAAAACGATCTCCATTCCATCACGAATATATTACAAAATATTATGAAACAAATATTTTTGATTTTGTTTATTTCTTAAATGTAGACAAGGTTTAAATGAATCAAAACCAATTCTCCATTTACCATTCTAGTCAGGTAGCTGGAACACTTCTACAACCTTACCATAGGAAATATATAACGCAAGTAATTTTACTTAGCTTTTTCTTTTTCATTATTTTCGGTTCTTTCAAATATAAGGATTTTTAGTTTTCACTCAATCAAAATCATAGTAATAATAATTATTATTTAAAGTTAATCCAAGATCATTTTAACTAATTACTTTAGTAAAACTGAAGACTATATTTATATTTCTGACGTCAGTAATTGATTTAAAAACCAAAACATGAAAAAACTTTGTTCCTTGATGCATGTAAAACAACGTTGTCTGTTACAAAATATTAATGTTTAACTTGACTATCTAAAACCCTGTATAATTCCCTTTTTACTCGATTTAAAATTGGTTATAGGCAACCCAACCCCATAAGGTTGTATTTCTACTTCAATACAAAGCCCTAATAAATCTAAATGATCGGAGGAAAGTAAAAGTCGACATTGTTTCCCCGACTCTGTCTCTGACACTCGGGTCCCCATCCATCTACTCCCTGGCTCCCTCTTCTATTCCAAAGACCAATTCGCAGCGGTCTTCGTTAATAAAGTCAAGATCTATTTACATTCAAATTCAGTACTGGTTAGATTACAGAGTTAGTTCGCCTTATCCTTTATTACCTATTTCATTTCGAACTCGGCCTAATCACGGTGTACGGCAAATTGAGCGTACAAAAGGAGTTGGACTCGCTTTGAGATATCATTAAAAGTCATACGAAACAATCCCCTCGCGGGGCTACATCCCCCCAACGTAACTCGATAGCGTGAGACGCGCTGCTAAATGAAGCTACGTCTAACAATGGCAGCCAATTTAATTGTTCCATAGACTATTGTATGGGTTAAGGCAATGCGATGCCGTAAGGGATCCTTCCTAAAGTGTAGATGTACTTGGATTTAATAGCAAGGGGTTAAAGCCTTTATTTCATTTCGCATTACGCGCTTTATGGACAGTCCCTTTTCTCGTAAGGTCCCCCTCCCCCATTGCAACAATTAAGTGTAGCGCGAGAATTTTACCTTCCTACTAATGATTCCCACGGGGTTTCTATAACATTAGAAGGCGAAAAGACACTCTATAACTTCCAAATTCCTTTCACAGTGTCTCTAACAATAAATTTTAGGGTCAAAGTTAAATTCATTTGGTAAGAAGTTTCTTAAAAAGATTTTTCTAAAAATAACACGACACTAAATTAATCGCGGTACTGTTAATTACACTGGGAAATTAATTAAATTTGGAGATATTAATCTGTTGAATATACACTATTTAAGGTCGTTTTTAATTTTAATCTATCTACTCTAGATCGAAAGTAACATTAATTTTAAAATAAATAGAAAATTTGGTTCATCGAGGGAAAGCCAACTTCCAGGCTGAATCAAGCCCATGTTATTCCTATGGCCCCTGTAGAAATGTTTTTCACGCTGCACTCCCGTGTTCAGGGAGAAGCTACCCACCAGGCGCAAACTAAAAAATTTCGAATTACTAAGTTTTGAATTATTTATTGCGAGTTTAATTTAAGCTGAAAACTAACGAAACTCGGAGCTATTACTCTACCGAATGTCTATTTTCTAGCGATACTTTAATTTTTTCTTTATCTATTATAGACCAAAAGGAACAGGGTTTAATTTTAAGAAGTCAGAAAAATAAATTACATTTTCTGAAAATTTTCAAGTTTTCAAATTTGCATACGGGTGAAAAGATTAGGATGGCAACCGCGTATGTTTCTACTCATCCTGTTTTTAATCAATTACGCGCTTCAACAATATCCTTAAAGATTAGAAAAAAAAAACCCGTAGAACCCTGGGCTTTACGAAAAATGTACAATTTTGCAAAACTTAATTATGAGAGATACAAGGCCGAAAGAATTAATTAAAACGTAACTCATTTAATTACGGAGACTATTAATTACAAACGAGGAGGAGGAAGAAGAAGGCGGAGTTCCAAGATATTTAAATTAATTTAGGACGAAAGAAAGAAGATCCCGAAGATTTATTTTTCTGACCTTCCATTAGACATAAAACGTTTTAAAATTTCGGACTTAATGCATTTTAAAAATTTGCTAGAAAGATATATTGAACCATTTTGCGCCCAAAATATAAATAATAATATAGCAGACCGCATTTATTTATTTTTAAAAGGGAAGCTGACACTCGCCATCTAAAACCCTAAACCATAAAACATTTCTAAAAACGTAAATACGGGTTTGTCATCCCTTTTATAAAGAGAGACGCACTTACCCTATAATAAATTTTAAAACCCTTTTACCCTAAAAGTAAAAGACGTGACAGTTAAAATTTATTGCTTAGATGTATATATATAAATATATCAAACAAATAATTTTGTGCCCCGCTTTTCAAAAATTTCCAACCATCGTATCGTAACGGAGTTGCCAGTTGATTCTAAAAATCTAAAAGAGAGTATTTGCTGTGTACGGTAACATACAGAATACTCCAAATTTCGTTTCGCGCGCCATTTCTCGCGATCCGGCACGCGCAGAGTTAACAACAGCTCGCGCTTTTTTAATCCACGTGGTTTTTTAAAGTATTTCGCGCCAAAAATCTACCTACATTATCGCGCCATTTCTGCATGTATGGCGTTCCAGGCTTCCAGCGCGCGCGCTTTCTATGCCTAATTCACGTGGTTACTTTTATACATGGCGTTAAATTCGTGTGAGGTCTTTGAAGTCTCGGAATAGCCTGAAAGGAAGAAGATATACGTCATAGCGGAAATTTACCTCAGGGGCTGTCACATCACCCAAATGTGTCTAAGAGAAGCAAGCATTTTCAGAGACTCAAAAATCAAAATAAACTTGTAACTGACAAACAAGAAGAAAAACTTTTGAAGGGGGCAAAACTGAATGAATGACTGAATGACTGACTAAGGATTTGCAAATAAGGTAATTCAATCTGTATATTAGCACGAAGAAAAGGGGATCTCTCGTTTTTGTTTTCAGTCCGCCATTTTAAAAGATGGCGGCGGTAAACCGTGACTTCATTTACCTTGATTGGAGGCATTCCCTCGCTTGGGTAATTTGATACCAACCATTCATCGTCGCGTACCCCAACCAAGTCAGGGTTTACATACACCCCTCGTTTCCAAGAAGTATCAGGTATCGAAGAGACTTCTGCATGGCTTTGGGCTCAAAAAAACGAAGCTATCTATTATGAAGTATTTGAACCCAGGGATTCCGGGGGTTGCATGGGGGCTGGGTCGATTGACAGACAAGTATCGGGTGTCCATATTCTTGGGGGGAAGGGGACAAGTCATCCGGAGAAGGTTATATTAGTCACGGGAAAGGTAAGTATCCGATATAAAAACTTGAAAGGTTTTCAGTGCTATCTATAATCGATATACAAAATGGTCCATGGATGGGTTAGATATTCGAAGTCTTGGTAGTAGAGTTTTGTCTCTGGGGGATAAACCCGACTCCCCCCTCGCAATAGAGCTATCGCGGAAGCCTTAATGTGACGTCACCCGTGTTATTTGACCATAGAACCAAAGCGGTACCAAACATGGCCGCCCACTGCCAAACCTAAGGAGCCGGTGACGTTTTACCTAGGCACTCATGTCACAACTGAGATAGCTCTATTGTATTTACAGGTTAGGTAAGGTTAACTTTACGTGATTTTAAAGACATTTCAAATATTGCCTAACACTAAATTTAAAAACCAGTGACTCTCCTACCAGGTTTACTAGATGATGTAGAAACCCCATTATTGTTACCGGTTAATTCAATTCAATAAAATAAAACTTATTATTTTAAATTAACATAATTCGGTACTATATCCGGAGTTAAATCATTTCGGAGCTAACCCTAATTAAAATTGAACTTTACCGTTAATCGCTTTAGGAACTAAACTCTTTTGTATTATTGAGTTTAGCGACCTCTTCTAGCTCCACGACGTTCTTTCAAAAACGTCACTAATAAATAAAGCTCATAGTCACGTCGTGGGAAATAAAGACATTTCCGGGTAAGCTTTGTTTCGCTCAGAGAGAGAGGACACTATTGTTTTTTTCAAAGACCACATTATTGTATTAACAAACCGACTATAGGTTAGGTTCTTCAATAATATCCGTTTTAGGGGTTTAGATATTTAGTGGTGGTATCTTACTATAATTTAGTGGTTTCCTACCGTAAAATTTAATTTGTGTCAGCTAGACAGACCCGTAATTAACATTAATAATTTTCTTCGGTCGTCATTAAATTTTATTTTTTTTATTAGAATATAAAATAATTAAAATAATTATAATCGTAAAAGAAATAAACCTTAATGAAGAATTTTTTAAGGAAATACGTATGACAAATAAACGTGTCAGTATTGAAGGTTCTAATGGGTAATGAAAAGAGTATTGAAATTAAGTGACAGCTAAGATTGTCATTGAATAGCATAGCGACCGGGGTGGTCTTTTCTAAAGGAATAGATAGGACATTTTGGATAAAAAAATATGCCAGAAAATAGTGGAACTAATGGAGGTAACGCTACAGGTGCCTAGACATAAGATTCGCGGATAATTAAGATATGGAATATAGCCAAAACAAGTTGGTACGAGAGTATTAATCGGCATGTTTACCCTAGTTGCAAGTTGGTCCATTTCTCTTCTTCAACAACTAAAGAATGTTTCAATATCACAACCCTTAAAATGTAATCAAAGGTAACCCCAAAATTCGAAAAACAACGTCTTTCTCGCGGCATTACGCGTTCTTCTATACTATACACTTTTTCAATCGATTTTTTACAGACATAACGTCCCTTGGAAAACTAAAAATCAAGTTGATTATATAATCTTACATTGATACTGATCGACAAGTTAATCTATATTTTTTTGTATTCATATTTACTTTCTCTCTAACCAATATCAACAACTAACAATATCAATATCATAAGTTAGGCAATCTTAAAGGGAGATGGGGATCGATATATCGATCTATTCGAAGTCAAGTTCGATCTAAAAAAACCTCTATCTCTCTCGTTAGAGGGCAACTTGAAACATCCTCGCTCAAAAACGGGAACGGGTCGATAAGGCTACATTGTTTTCCTTCTATAATCTAGTAGTTTCCTACTACAACCCGCTGCGATGATTTAAGAATTATTTTAATTTTGATTATATTCCATAATTCAACCGAAATTAGTTCAAAGAAAGGTCACGGGAAATTTTAAATTACCCCAAAACTTAAGCTCATCCCTTACCTAATTAACCTCGATAATTACTCTAATTAAAATCGTGATTAATACCAGGGATAAATAATAATAATTATTTCAATTCCTTCTAAATAGCTTTAGGTTAAGTTAAGTTAGGTTAGTTTAAGAGTCGGTAGAAAGAATTCCGAATGGGGAATTATTTAATGACAGATTAAATTAACAATTCGGAATAAAACCAACAGCTGTTTCTTGCGAATTAGAATATCGCGTGTGTCATTTTTTTATTTTAAGTTTAAGAATGTTTAAATAAATTTATTCTACCAGATGTTGATAAAGATGGCCAAGTCTTAGAAGAAAACAATTAGAAATTAATTATTTCTTTTTTAAAAAATAATATAATTATATAAAATTGTCCCTATTCGGATACTTTGTGTCTTCTATTAACACTGAAATTGTATTAAATTATGGGCTGACCTATAATTAGCCACCTTTTAACTAAGTTAATTATATATTTATGAATTAAATGATGACTAAGTGTTATTTAAATAAATTATATATTATGAAATAATTTGCACTTAAATGCCGCTAAGCCTTTTATTTAAAAAAATAATTGTGCATAAAAATACTTCACCTTCAAGGCTTAACACTTAGCCAGCCAAGGCCTAACTAAATTACTGCATAGATTAGATTTTCATTATTTAGGCTTAGAGGAAAATTGAAAGAATAGGATTTCCGCCTTCTTAACCTGTCGTATCCTAACCCGTAAAACACGATAATCTAAAGGTTTCGAGGTCAATTTAACTTGAAACCTAATACCGAAGCTAGGGTAAGGAGAAAAAAAATTAGGCTTAACTAAACGTCACGCGTAACGTAACTCGATATTAAGTATTTTAAAAGTGAAATTTGACACTAAAAGCCTCGATAGACAATGTCTCTTGACCCTAGGCCAAAAGGATTACGGGGAATACCCTTAGGGTTATTACTACTGACAAGTTTTAAATAAATTTAATAACAGAGAAACTCTAGATTAAAGGTAAGGCGTAGGTACTGGTCGTTCGGGTCTTGGCAACGCTCTAAAAATACTTTTAAGAACTTAATCGTGAAACAACAAAGGTAGCCCCCAACACGTTTTTCAAGTTAAATTGATAATAACGAAAGGTATTTTAAACTTAACAACGCTAGCCTTACCTACAGTATCACTTTGAGATTAAAAACTAAATGCCTAGCTATTTGAGCAGGTGATTTTTTAAAGTTAAATACTTGTATCCTACCCATGGAATCATAAAAGCGTGTCCAAAATTCGTGGCTAGGCCCCCTTGAAGAAAATCAAGTCAGAAGAAAATTTTAAAGTTAACCAAACGGGGAGGGGTGCTAGCTCTTCCAATAATATTTTTTGAATACATTTTAAGACGAATTTATAGTTCAGGATTTATTATTTAACGATTTAATTATTTATAATATTGATTTTAATTACTCTACTATAAATCTATGGGGTTCCTAGCTACTATCGAGGAAATGAATTTAAACTTAATTGACCTTGAAACACATTTAAAGATTTTAGATTAAATGCCATACGGTTGATACCCAAACAAATCTTAGATATAAAAGCACACAAGACAGAAAAGAAAACAGAACTCACCTTGACAGGGTCACTTTTTTCGTCATCATTATCCTCGTCTTCCTTCTGTCGTTGTATCTCATCAACTTGCACGACGACAACGACAGTGTCTTTATCTTCCCCATCAAGTACTTTCTCAGCAGCCAGTAAGTCATTTTCGCGGATAAGTATCGAGTCTTTATGTTCGGCAATGTCCTTGGAGACGACGGTATTATCGTCGCTGGACCAGCTGCTTTCTTTGGTCAATAAAGTGGTCACTTCCTTATCGGACAAGTCCTTTTTCGAGTCCTCGGTTTTATGGTCGTTCCAAGTTTCTTCCAAGAACTCGCGTCGATGGACTAGTCCATCGTCGCGTAATGGCGATAGGACAGACGTATCTTTCGTCCAAGTACCGCCGTGTCGACTTTTTTCATTTGTCGTACTTTCGTAATTAGGTATTATGGAATGAGATGACGTATTTTTCGTGGTGGTGGTGGTGGTTGAAGTACTTGAAGTATCGACTTTGGAATCCTTCGAGGATGTTCTTATCTTCGGAACTGGTATAAACTTATTTTTCTTCAAGGGTGAACCTCCACTTCCATCTTTGGCGACTCTGTTTTTATCCTTTGGTTCAACAAGAATGGTAACTTGATTAACTTGGTGGTTCAATTGTCCAGTTGAAGGGCAGTTATCCCCGTGATCTTTGAGAGGCGATTTAGTCGAGGCGCTTTGCAAACGACATATTTTGGACGTGGTTTCACGTGGACTCGTTCCACGATGACCAACATGCTCTCGTGTAGGAGGTGAGGGCGTTGATTTGTTACTACCGGAAGTTGCGGTAGCGGTACTCGTGCCGCTGTTTGTACCGCTGGTGGAGCCACTGACCAATAAGGAACCGGACGCGGTGACATCGTTGTTGTTGGGGGATAGAGGAACATCCGATAATGGTGTCGTTGATTTCTCCTTGCTTTTACGTCTGGAGTTACCCCTAAAATGAAACAATAAAATAGACATATTTAGACCAAACATGACCTCTAACCCAAACCATAATAGATAAATAAATAAATAAATAAATAACAAATCTTGACTATAGGCCGAAGTAGGGGATTTAAAAACTGTCGCCTATGCCACGGTATGCCCTAGTAAGATATTAAGATCAGCCTTTTAGTACATCAAGGTCAAAAGAAGCCCCGTAAATACCGCACCAAAATAATCCCCTTACCTGGTCCTCAATTTAAAATAAAATCTGCTAGAAAAAGGCGTGAACAATTCAGGACAGAATTACCAATTTCACAGCCATGTGTAAAGAATAAAAACCATTGTTTCGCGGGACTTAAAGTGGTTGTTACGAGGCCCACTAAATCTTTCCTTTTTTTCCTCTCTCAAAGATGTACCCTGAGGGAAGGGATGGTACTAGGAATATATGTAGTTAACCGAAATGGATCTTTATATGAAGTTGGTAATCACTAATCCGCACGCTGGGTAATTTAACGCGGGAGTAATTAGGTAATCAAGGCACGTAATAACGAATGAAAATATTTCTGTATATTAATGAAGACTATAAGTACACGAATTACTCTTAACTTCTAGAAGAAAATTGTATATTTTGTAATAAAAAAAAAACACGATGTAATCTCACCTGTCTATGGTAATCCGTAATAAAACTTTCAGATTTTTACAGGGCGCCCAACTTTTACTTATACTTATACTTATAGAGATGGGTCACCATGGCCCAGGGCAACTTAAGATTATATTTTCAATAAAGATAAGTTCAACACTGGTAATAAAAATTAACATTATTATATATTCTACGGTGGTGATTTCGATGCTTAAGCGGATATAACTTAAATTTTAATAACCTTATGTCGTTACGAAGGGTAAATTATAGCTATAATTTTATACTTTAAGGACTAATTAAAGCCGAGGCAATTAAGTAATTAAATTCAGATTGTAATATAATCGTGTTAGATGTACTTGACATTTAACATTCGCTATTTTATATAAATCATAAGCTTAGATAGAGTAATATTTAATTAATGTACAGACTACAGTGTATCGGAATTTTATATATTCTTTATATACTTTTTTCTAACTTAATTAAAATCAGAATTTTCTCCCTTAATTCCTTATAATTTCGTGACCACGTATATAGAATCATATTTTCCGAGGTATCCTGTGTACCATCTGTTAAAAGAGAGCTGATTGGCTGTTAAATTTAATATATATACACGTATGGGAAAACCACGAAACACCTGCCTGTTTTCGTCTAAAGGAAAACTTAAATATTTCTCCAATAACTTTAATATTGGCAATAAAAATTGTATTTCGTTAATTATCTAGATTAGATTTCGACAAAATATAAGGACCTTTTTTTTCATATACAGGGTGTTTCTGAAAAGTCTGCGATATGTTCTATGACATTTTGCCTTACTTCTTTCGAGCTAGGATTGGTGTGTTTTAGGGATGACCCCCTTAATTAAATTAGAAATTATCATGGTCTAAATCAGTTTCGTAATTAAATTTAAGGGGTCGTCCTTAAAATGCTACATCAAATCTTAACTTGAAAACAGTGTCCTTGTGGCTCAAAATTCATTTCCCAAAGAACATCCCAGGCTTAATTTATGCCAGACGTATCAGAAACACCCTGTATATATTTTTATTTCAGTTTATACTTCTGACAGTTGGTGTATAGCGTACAACCAATAATGACATCTCCAGCTTTTAAGCGTATTAAACGTATGTAGAAGAAAACACGGAGTGTCATTACTTCATTTCTAAATTTACACGCCCTAAATTATGCCGACCTTATAAATAATTCATAGAAATATATAAATATATATTCAATAATAAAAATAAAATATTTTTCTTAACTCTGATATTTAAAAAAACATAAAATGGCTAAACCTTAGGTTAAATATTTTAAATCACTTAAAATTAAATAACACCAAATAATAAATAAATAAATAAATGTAAAAGAGTTCCCATTGCTAGGAATACTAAATCCTCTAAAAAGCAGATGGGACTTGAAGTAGGGTATATACGTTTTGGTTTTGGGCACACGTGACTCATGCCTTCCATACAGGGCTACCCTCGCATTGCATTCACGAAAATCGAAAGCTTAAAACTACTAGACTGTAAAAAGGAGGTAACTACCAATAAATATGCGGTTTTTTCTTTCATTAAATAAATCGAATAATAAAAATACAGGATATTGGTTTGGTTTGGAAGAGCCGAAAAAAAAATGTGGTTAAATTATGAATTTTCTGGCGTTCTTGCATTTTTAGGAAATCGTTCTTATAAATAATTCAATATCCTTTATATAACATTGCGTAAGTTCTAAACCGCCAGCCAGTAAGGCGTTGAACTCCCGAGTACATTGGTGCCTGCCTATGCGCCAATATAACTCGAGTACTTGCAATGTTAAATGTTAAAAGAATAAGAATGTCAGTAGTATTATAATCTGGTTTTGCAAAATGAGGTTTATTATGACAATTAAATCATTAATACAAACAAAAGGTAATTAATGGTACGTAAAAGCAGTATGTCAAGTCTCCTATTTATTTGTGTTTTTCTCTGGATATAATTATACGTTGTTGACTTGTATAGTTGTTGACTTTGGGTATATAGAGGTAAATACAGCAACAGGTATTTTGAAAAAAAATAAGGTTTGGTTAACTAGGTATGTCTTTAATTTTCAAAACTTCGAAATGACTATCGGAATGGGTGAATCATAATTATTCAATGGAAGTTCAATGGGCAAGTTATTCTACGAAGTATAATGAATTCATTATTAAAAGAGCTATCTTTACGTCTACCTACACGCCACTTAGAATTCGCGATAAAAATATTTCAGATAACAAAATTAATTCATTATGAAAAGGTAAATTTTCTTTCTTTTTCTATCCCGGCATGCACCCCTAGCAACTTCCGATAGCGATTGCGAAATTCAAATAAAGCATAGCACACACTCGAGAGCGAGACTTAGTGGCAATATACGAATTCCGAGGAAATATTCTACTGAGAATTATATCATTGACCATTTTTTCGGGTTGACGGGGTCAAATTCTTTCCAACTAATACTTATAATTACTTATTAGGGGTTCTGTGATTTTAATTATACAAAAAGATAGCGTTAATTCTCTTATTTGCATACCACTTTGAAGGCTAGTAACTCTGGTTCTATAATAGATAGGGGAAAATCCTTTGAATACGTTAAACTATACGCTCAATAAAGGCTTAAAATAATATTAATCAAAATAGCTAAACTTGGTGTTCATAAAAACACTGACTTTGAAAACAAACCGTTTTTATAAACAATATTCTATTTAAAAAAAAACATTATTATTTATAATCTTTTGTAAACCGGATTTCACAGAACCCCAACAAAATTTCGATATTTGATTGATATCTAACGTTTGATACCATTTACACTGCAGGAGACCAGGCTACTTAGCGGACAAGTGCATGCAGTACCAAGTAGCCTAGCCTCTTGGTGTAAATGGTATCAATATTCCTAGCCTGAAAAACAATGTATATATACATAATAGAAAAGCTAAAAAATAATTCAGGAAGTTATGGCTACCACTCGAGTTGATGTATATGAACTAAAGTTCCCCCACATTAAAAAAATAATTAACGACGAATGTCAGTTCAGTTTAGTTTAGTTTCTTTTAAAGTGAAGCTCTAACGTTTATTGATACTTGTCAAGCCAGTTAAACTAGATTCAGGATTCAAAATAGCGTATGGCGAAAAAAATATATTAACTCATTCACTGAAAACAATAGAGCACGATTGGTTTTTGTTTTGCTTTTTTAAAAAAACACGTACAAGGGCCTTGGCGTTCAGTCACTCGAGTATTTTAAATTTATAGATTGAATATGATAGGCCCAATATTTCTTAATCATTTCCTGACTCGAGTCCTTCGGTTTCAATACAGGATAACTTATTGCGAGGCTAAACTTTAAAAACTATACTTCAATTAAAATTGAAGTTTTTTTGATTTTTAAGTAACCTTTAAGATGTTTTGAAAATGAATAACAGTAAAGAGCGCAAAACTAAAATTAGTAAATACTAGAAATATAAAATATACTTGGCGGTAGTTAGTTTAATTTAAATAGCGTAATTAACATTATAATTTATTATTTTTTGTGGTAATTATTAATTGTAATTGTGGTTCTACTGTTTCATGGCCCCTTTAAAAGGTTATTTGCAATAATAGGCCAATTTTAGGTTCAAATCGAGGGGCTGGTTTCCTCCCTCAATTTGAACTTACAATAAATCCGATACTACCAATGTTGACAGTGCTATAAAGATTTCTTAGTGGTTAGCCCCTTTGTGTTAAATACTCCATTACGTACTTAACTAATTAAGTAATTACAATTAAATTGGACATACCTGCTGAAAATTTTGGGTTTCGGTATATTTGATACGGGCCTAATCATATCGCGAAACATCGATTGATTTCTTTCTTTAAAATTAAAAGTAAAAAAGAATTACATAATTTGGCGCGAAGTAATTAACGCGGGAAAAATTCGTAAGTAAAATATACACAGGGTTTTTGACCGCCTAGCTAAAATTTTATTTCTGTAATGTTGCTCGCCTGCCAGAATACGGGAGCGATACGATGCAACGTGCTTTCCTTCTACTTCAGCTGTGAAAATGCCGAAATGAACCTCAACAAGCTGGCCCCCCTCCCTCCCAGGAATCCTCCCACCAAACACTAGGGGCCTAAAACAGACTAAAAACACCCCTCTTACGTTTGGAAATTATAAAAAAAACTTCTCTCAAAGGTTGCTTGCTTTTCTCTATGGGATACGATGATTGAAGATATATATGGATATATGAAATCGCGCCATCTACAGAAATCTCTATTGTTTTTCACCTGTTGGTCTAGTAGATCTAAAAATGTCTATTGCTTTCCCACTTGTAGTCTAGTAGGCCTAAAGTTGTCTCTTGATTTTCACCTTGTAATCTAGTAGACCTAAAGTTGTCTCTGGATTTTCACCTTGTAATCTAGTAGACCTAAAGTTGTCTCTGGATTTTCACCTTGTAATCTAGTAGACCTAAAGTTATCTCTGGATTTTCACCTTGTAATCTAGTAGACCTAAAATGTCTATTTCTTTAAACCTTGAAGTCTAGTAGACCTAAAATGTCTATTTCTTTACACCTTGAAGTCTAGTAGATCTAGAATGTCTATTGCTTTTCCCACTTGTAGTCTAGTAGACCTAAAATGTCTATTTCTTTACACCTTAAAGTGTAGTAGACCTAAACAAGTCTAAAATTATCTTAATCCTTAATAAGATATAATTTCAAATCCTACGTAATCCAAAAGTGGTTAATTTCAACTCTCCGCATGGGTTGAGTGACTAATAGTTTGAAAGATTTTTGTCTCAAGGTCACCAAAAGACAAGATCATAGTTCCGTGGGCTTCACGACCGTCTTTGTTAGATTAAAAAAAAAACCATAAATAAACAATTCTCGTCTAATTTCAAGGTCTGCGCAGGTGTTCGACGCAACTGCACCACGAGATATAATTTAAGTCATCTAGAAAGCTATAAATTTGCATAATTTGAGCCTAAGCCTAATTTACGCGTAAGAATACAAATGGAATCTAGGGGTCATGACCCCATTCGAGGATTTAAATAAAAAAACCACCAAGCTGCCTAACTCTCTTAAACCAAGGCATAACTACAGAATAGATCACGGTTTTAGGTTTTTTATTTTTTATTCAAAAGGGGATGGAAATATTCCTGTTTAGTATCCTAGCATCTTAATATGATCTTCCTAAAACTAACATACCACGAAGGATGAGTCACTCTCCGTAAGAAGACTAAGATACCATACCGAAGAAAATCAAAAAAACAAATTCTTTCCCGAGGCAGGTAAAACTTGTCTTGTAAAAATACTATTCTATATTACGAGTAAACGTGAGATTCACAGCTTAAGTGTTCTTTCTTTCCCATGTAGCGAGGTACATCGTTAAAATTTGAGGTCTTTTCGTGCCTCCCATCTTTTAATGGCCGAGGCTTAACGGTTGTACTACGATACCATAAAGAGAGAGAGAGAGACCAGTTTAAATTAAGGGGTAGAAACTTTTGAGCTTTAAAATATTCCATTATTCAGCGATAATGACTTCTTCCACGACTAGGTAATCAGAAAGTGAGTTTTTCCCTTACCCTAAGCCTAATCTGTCTACTTTGAAATTGTTAGGTTAACATGGGGGTCAAATGTCGTAGCATCGTGAGGCAAATTGGTTTTAAAATGCATTGCTAACCGATAGTTATTTACTAGGCTAATTTGTTTACAGAAAAATATAATTCCTAGAAAAAAGTATTTTACATAACTTCAGTAATTTGGCTTAAGTAATTCCTTGAATAGATTACTTTCATAGCCATAAATGTTAAGCCTAATTTCCTATGGTCAGACTTGATTTGGATTAAACTTTCACAAATTTAAATTTCCCTTTCAGTTTTTAGTTCTACCGGAGTATACTAGAGGGCGCCACTTTCACCGATTTTCCCCGTCGCAATGACGTAATAAAATCGCGCTACGTCAGCACTCGGGGATGACTAAAATCTCCCGTGATCCTTTACGGTCGGGCTAAACTAAAATGGCGTTTAGTAGTCGGAAAGTACAACGACGAAATGGTTTAGCCGTCAAACTATAAACTGACAATAGAGTTAAATTATATTTAACTATTCAAATATAAATCTAGTCAATAATAGAATAATTTCGAGCGAGGCTTCGTTGCTTAATTTAGTAACGGGGCTAGAAATAATCGATGAAGATACGTCCGAGGGAAGCCGTGCACCCGCCTATCAGCGTATAAAGCCGCGCAAAGCTACGTGGCCCGTATCCTATAAAAGATCTCGCGCTATAGCGCTAGGGAGTACGTCGCTAAGCCTAAAAAGAGTCCTTTTTCACTCAGATTTTTGCCGATAAAGGTAATAAAATGAAATTTTCATCGGCAATTTTGGCGTTTTTAATCGCGGCGAGTTCTTTACGTCGCACCGCGAGTGACGAACATAACCACCGTTACGAAACAAACGAGGAAGTGGTGCTATGGATGAACACGGTAGGCCCTTATCACAATCGTCAAGAGACATACGCCTATTTTTCTTTGCCCTTTTGCCCGGGTCCCAAAACGAGCATAAGTCATTATCACGAAACTTTAGGGGAAGCCCTCTTAGGGGTCGAATTAGAGTTTAGTGGTTTGGACATTGATTTCAAGGCGGACGTCGCCAAAACGCAGTATTGCGACGTGACTTTAAATGACGAAAAACTACAAGCGTTCGTTTACGCGGTTAAAAACCATTATTGGTACCAAATGTATATTGACGATTTACCGGTATGGGGAATTGTGGGTGAAACTGACGAATCAGACGGTTCCCATTATATTTGGACTCATAAAAAATTCGATATCGGTTACAACGGTGACCAAATTGTTGACGTAAACCTAACAAGCGAAGTTAAAGTCAAGCTAGAAAAGGACAAAAAAATCCCCTTTACCTACGAAGTCAATTGGAAACCATCCCCGAACCAATTCGCCAACCGTTTTGACAAGTATCTAGATCCTAGCTTCTTCCAACACCGTATACATTGGTTTTCGATCTTCAACTCCTTCATGATGGTCATTTTCCTTGTGGGATTGGTCAGCATGATCCTTATGAGGACATTACGTAAAGATTACGCTCGCTACAGTAAAGACGAGGAAATGGACGAAATGGAGCGCGATTTAGGGGATGAATACGGTTGGAAACAAGTACACGGTGACGTATTCCGACCCCCAGCACACCCCTTATTTTTCTCGGCTATGATTGGTTCCGGGTACCATACCTTCACGGTGGCTCTTTGCGTCATTGTCTTCTCAATCATGGGAGAATTATACACGGAACGCGGCTCTTTATTGAGCACGACCATCTTTGTCTACGCAGCCACCTCACCGGTCAATGGATACTTTGGTGGAAGCCTTTACGCTCAAATGGGCGGTAAAAAATGGATCAAACAAATGATCATCAGCGCTTTTATGTTACCAGCCCTGGTGTGTGGTACAGCCTTCATGATAAATTTCATCGCGATTTATTACCACGCCTCCAGAGCCATACCTTTCGGCACCATGGTGGCGGTAACCTGTATTTGCTGTTTCGTCATATTACCTTTGACCCTTGTTGGCACCGTTTTGGGTCGAAATCTGGCGGGACAACCGAATTACCCTTGCAGGGTCAACGCCGTACCTAGACCAATCCCCGAGAAGAAATGGTTCATGGAACCCGGAGTAATCGTTATCTTGGGTGGTATTCTACCCTTTGGATCAATTTTCATCGAGATGTACTTCATTTTTACGTCATTCTGGGCTTACAAGATTTACTACGTTTACGGATTCATGTTACTGGTTTTCCTGATCTTGGCTATCGTCACGTGTTGCGTTACGATCGTTTGCACCTATTTCTTACTAAACGCCGAAGATTACCGTTGGCAGTGGACCAGTTTCTTAGCGGGTGGTTCGACAGCCGCCTACGTTTACGCCTATTCCTTCTACTATTTCTTTTTTAAGACTAAAATGTACGGACTATTTCAAACGGTCTTCTATTTCGGCTACATGGCCCTCTTTAGTTTGGCACTCGGCATTTTGTGCGGTATGTTCGGTTATCTAGGCACCAGCGCTTTTGTGCGAAAAATCTATTCTACAGTCAAAATTGACTAATCATAAATGTATACCCAACAAAGTTTTCGTTTTCCCCCCCCCCAAACCCCAACCCTAGCTCACCTATATTCATTTCTATTTAAAAGTTAATTAATAAATTAACATTAAAATGAATTTGTTTTTCGTTTATTTTGAGTAAATTTCTCACTTTGCAAAATAAAATTTCGAAATGGAGTGCATTGCACAAAAAAACATGAAACCGTTGCCATATTGCGCGCTAAATAAAAATAATCCCCATGATTCATGTAAAATAAAACAATGAATAGAACAGTATAAAAAATTTGATGTTGGCTAATTTAATCATTTTGTTCCGTTATGGGCAATTATATATCTATCCGTATAAATAACTTCAGAGAAAGGGACTTTTTTGAAACTGATGCACTGAACTAAACTGAACTGATGATAATTTCGTTATACTACTGTCAAAATAAAATTTGCATAAATTAAATGGAATTAAAAAAATGATAAAACTATACATGATATTTATTTGTATTTGTGAATGTCTTTAAGTTTAAATAAAAAAAATTAAGCTGATCTTCGTTCGTTCTTTGTGTCTCCTACTGACCAGCGGCAGTGACCTGTCTCCTAAATTAATTGATCTTTATTATTAATAATCCAACTACGAGAGTGACTCGCAGCTTCATTAACTATCAAAGTACAGGTAGATAACTTCGTCTAAAATCCTGAACCTTCAGATAATAATTTATCTTTCGTAGAGTCATATAAAAAAAAATCCGAGGCAGGTGTGTTCCACTTTATGATGGTGTTATACCTACGCGTCGTAATGACATTCTTAAAATGAGTGAATCCATCATAGATCTAAAGGGGGGAATTAACCCCTTCTAATATTGCAATCAAATGCAGTGAATAGTTTAGTTCCAACCCGTCCCGACACTTTATCGATTTTAATATCGCGCGCTGGTAAGTCCAACAATGACGAAAAAACCCCTTGCCAGGTAAGCTATAGGGTTTTCCCCCTTGAATTCAAAATTACAGGTATGACATCATACCTGAAACTCATTTGCATATAATAGTTCAAGCACGCGATGCGATTTTAAAAAATGAACCTACGCAATTTTAAGGTCGGCTTTCCCTGCAACGCTGCAGATCTATGGAATAATGGAACACTTCTACATTCGGTAGGCCCTTGTAGATACGTTAAATGAAAAAGTCACAGATTTTTAGGCTTAGTGTGCCATAGAAAAAGCATGGGTTTTTGGGTGGTTCACTAAATCGAATTACTTAAAAACTACAGTGAAGTTATGTTTCGGAATACTTTTATATTGACAAGTATAACATAATGAAATCAGAGAATTATAAATTATTCCGAAAACCAAATTAGGAATTAGTTTTAAATAAAGAAATCTAAAAAGCCTTTGTCAGACCTTATTTAATAAAAAATAGGCCATAACCGTCCAGGGGCCAGGGGTCAAATTTAAATCAAGATGGACACGAGTACTAGTTTCAACCTTAAGCCTTGGTCATGCAGGCAGTCTTCTTGTTGTTTTGCCTTACTAAGCCTTGTAAGGCGTCTCAGGGTCTGTTTTATATATCCCTATCCTTAAATCTAATCGATAAAATTTCTGGCCATGCAAGCAAGCGGTTATATGAAAATAAAACCATATAGCCTTGTCCGCCAGTTCCTCCTACACTCCACCGGAAGTAGATGAAAAGAAAAATTACGAATTTAAGCCTTGGTTTATTATTATATAATAATTAACCATAGCATATCCCATATTCAGTGGCAAGGTTAACTTATTAAAATTATCAATAATACATCGTATATTAACGCGGTAGAATACTTTTTTAGCCTTTGGAATTGTCGAATAGTGGTCAAAACAGAGGGTCATTAATATATAGGGTGATTGACCCCACGGTTTCTTATGGATTATGGGGCTAAATTCATTTGCATAATGATTACGTCGGCATAAATTTTATATGACGTCTTTTAGAGGTACTTAAGGAGTTACAATTACAGCGAATCGTTAAAGAAAACTGCATTCATCGTGAATAGATCAATAAATCCATACAAAATCGAGTAAAAAAAACCCTGTATAAAATAGGCTTACATACCCGTGTAAAAGTAGGCCAAAAACGCTATAAAATAGGCCAAATTTCTCGCATAAACTTTACGTTTCAATTCAGTTATTTTTCACAGGACACGATTGAGGTCCTCAATTGAAATAATTAGGGTACTTAATTTCGGAAGTTGCAATTTATTAGAGAACCGTTTAACCAAGGGGTGTGTGTGAAAGATACACCTTGACAGACAGATTGTTAAGTAACCACCATTAATTTGTTAAGTAACCACCATTAATTTGTTAAGTACGTAAACAAGCCCATAAAATTTGGACGCGAAGAAATGAGTGCTCCATCTAAATTAAGGGACCCCATCACGTATCTAGGCCACATTAAACTAGACAAGGGTAACGAATCAATGATTATCTAGGTCCCTAGGGCATGATTAGAACCTAATAAGAATTACTTGATCACACGTAACTAAAGAACTACCAGCGGTATTTTTTTTTGGGGGGGGGGGGGGTAAATTTGATCACACCGATAATAGACCCAAGATAAATTTAGGCCTACCTTTTTGGCCTCCAATGTCGTTTCAGAACACCTAACATAGTTGCGTTGACAAATTAAATTGACCTCGCACGACACACACCAAAAGTTACGCCACAGTCGTGATCACATGTTCAATGGAAATTCACTCGCAAAAAATGACGAAAAACGCCGCGACAATCACGTCACGTGTAAAGTCACAAAAGTTACCAACACTCAAGAGCATGTTCGTAAAATTCGCGAAGAAAAGCACACGACGAGACTCACTCCAAACAAAAAACTAAGCCTAAAAATTGCAACCACTGTCTTGGAATCGAATTATAAACGAGATCCTAGTTGCACTTTCGTTTTACAAAAAGACAAAAATAGCGGTATTTTGACGCGAGGGCCCGTTACGCTTCCTTCCTTCCCCCCCTTGAAAATTTACATACTGGGCCAACTAAAATCCACCAAAATATCAGCTGAGACGATAGTAGGGCACTGGTACACTTGGCCCAAACCCAAAATTTACCGAAATAGGGGGGGTCCGAAGGTTACCATCACCACCGAGGTTTATATCATCGTTTTCCACTGTCAGACGCGTACAATTACGGTACGGTGTCCTTCCGAACGAATGACTGACCAAACTCAAATGGACACCATTTCTCATGAAAACAAAACGCATAGACCACCACCACGCCACACAAATGTTAAATAATTTGGCTATGAGGCCTAAAAAATATTATCGAGCCGTTTTGCTCGCTCGCTTCCCGCGCTTGCATTGCACCTAGCGGGATTCTGAACCAGTATTTTCTCCAATGACGCGAGATCAGGACAGGAGAGGGACTCGCTCTGAGCGGGAGAGAAATACGCTCTAGAAATATAACAAGTTGTTTCATCCAAAAGTACATCTCTCCTAACGGTTTCCCTAAACACCTGTCACGTACTGACACACATTAGACGATTTCAATAAACCCATTTCTTCATTCAACCCGACTAAAAATAGCGGGAAGGATCTGCAGAGGCTGAATTATAATCGGTGATAAAATGTAGTATCTAAAGATACGTGGTTTTTTTTAAATTTTCCTTATGGATATTAATTTTAACGTCAGTTCATAAATAAATAATTAAAATTAATAGGCCTATAAATTGTAAGGGGATTTCTTACTAATGTGGTTTGATTTATTTTCAAATTGAAGTGGGAATTTCGGATTTTTTTTAAAGATACGACATTTTTGAAGTCAGGTTACAAGGGCGCTCTGCTAGGGTTGGCGTTTCTGGAGTGTCTTTGATTGTGGCACGATTCAAGCGGTATTTTACACAAATATTAGTCAGGGGTTGATTGCCTAGTCAGTATTTAAATGGCCCCCAGGCCAGAGAAAACTTTCTAACTAACCCCTCTGTTTTCCTAAGTAGTATTTTAAACCCCTCTTGAATTCCATCCCATGAACTTGAATTTCATATAAAATAGGCCAAAATTAGGCCAATATAACAAGACAATCCCACCAAGACTTTCTCAAACCCCAATTTTTTCTTCTTAATTATACAATTAAGACATTAATTTCCTCCAAAATAGGCCAAAAATAGACCAATATAACAAGACAGCCAAGCCCACCAAGGCTTTCTCAACCCCAATATTTTCTTCTTAATTATACAATTAAGACTTAAATTTCCTACAAAATAGGCCAAAAATAGACCAAGCTTCCTACAAAATAGGCCAAAAATAGACCAATGTAACAAGACAAGCCAATGAAGTCTTTTTCAAACCCAATCTTTCCTTCTTAATTATAGAAGACTTAAGTTTATTACAAAATAGGCCAAAAATAGACCAATGTAACAAGTCACACAGTGAAGCCCAACTTTACAGGGGTTAAAAAAAAATAAATCACCATTAAATATACCATTTTAACTATTTTATTTAATTGTATTTACAAATTAGAAACAATAAATTTTCTAAGAATCTTTATCTTTCGATTCTTGGTTTTTGCTAAGTTGTAGCTTTCTTTGATCCAAATTTAGGCTTAACATCAATTGATGCTGACCAAGTAAGGAGGATATCTTGGCCCCACCCACATGAGACAGAACACTGACCAATTGACCTCTGGCATAATCAATATTGGGGATGGAACTCAATTGAACTAAGTTATCAACACTCAAAAGTCTATCTTCAACCAATCCACCTAGAAAAATTGTCACAAAATGAAAATAGGTCATTTATAGCCTGTCAAAAAGGTCATAACCTTTTCACTCACCCATTAATAGAAATTTAGGAGCTTTCTTATTCAATGTAATTAACTTTTTAATTTGAATTAAATCCTTGCAAAATAAAATGGCGCCGTTTATAGGAAATAGATGCATTATGGGTTCATATTTTGTTCCTCTAATCACTATATCTATGACAGTTTTATCATAAAATGTCAAATTCATTTCCTAAAGAAATTAAATTTATTTTATATTTAAATTTATAGGAAAAAATAGACCAAAAATAGGCTAAACTTACCTCTTTTGCTAGCGTATTTCTAAAGAGCTTCTTTTCCTCTTCTCCAATAGGATTAACATGATAAAAACAAATCATTCCAGCTTCATCCCACCGATTTTGCATCTCTTTAGCCAAGAGTTTATGATAAGGATGTACAGACTGAATTTTCTGTGTGTTAAAACAACTTAAGTTAAATTGTGCCCAAGCTATTAACTTAATTAAATAGTAATTACGTCGATTAGGTCCTTTTTAAGTTCAACATTACCGCATCTTAGCCAAGGCGGTCTGTTATCTTTGGGATAAATAGGCTTACAAACTTCCAACATTCTCTTACGTTCAAAGAAAGGTTCTCTCGGATTGCGAGATTGAAACCTTACATGCGTTCGAATTTGAGTGTAAAACAATCTAGAAGTTTCACTTCCTACAAAAAAATTAATTAAAGTTAATTAAATGCAGTTTAAAATAGTTAATTTTAAGTTTAAAAGTACCTTTCATGACTTTCATCCAACTGGACGCCGCCATTTTGAAATTTGGGAAATTGGAGGTGTGTTCAGTTCACTTCAGTTTCGTTCCTTTAATATTTGGCGCGTAAATTCAAATTTCCTAAGCCTAACCGATTTCTCAATACACTAAATTTATTAAAATATTGCGAAACATATCGATAATTTTTCTATTTAACGTAATATTTGTCATTTATTTTATGAAATGCGGGTAATAGAGTTGAAGGTTGGTTCCTTTTGGTCCTTTAAATTCTAGTTTTTAAGAGAAGATAAGCTCAGCGGGGGTGCCAAATCGAACAAAGTCACGGGGAATATTTTTCAATGTCATTTAAATGTTTAATGTTCAAAAAAATTTCGCTTCAATGGTTATGGGTGTGTTAAATTACTCGCGATAAATCAAAATTTTTGTCTCAAGTACCCGTTTATTGACAAAGAGTAAATAGGCTTAGCGGAAAACGGGATAAAAGGATCTCTGGGCCAATGGAGAATAAAATGACCTTGGAAATTCAAATTTTGATTAAACAAGAAGTCCACCATATCGAATACAATTTATTTAAACCTATCCATGATCCCGTTCGCACTATAAATAATCTTAAATACTGTTTGAGCAGCTTGGAAAGCAAATTTCTCGAAGGCAAAGCTCACGTCAAAATAAACTAATTTTAGTTTACCCACACTTTTCTACAGTAAATAATACCACCGGCAGCTCAAAGACTACATTTAGGCGCGATCAAATACAAAGTTAGGTAATTTTACAGGTAGACAGACCTACAGTACAAAAACCAGTTGTTAAGTAAAACACTCTAGCCAATCCAATCCAGGGTCAGGAGTGCTAACTTCATTGCTAGAAGGGAATGTTAACAATGATCTTAACGAAAGTGAAGACTTCACAATTCTCCTTTTCCTTGTGTACTTAAAGTCCTACGCGTTGCAATTTTTAAACGTTCCTGTTGATTTTAACACTCTCTTAAAAAGTATTTTAACTACAAAGAGTCACGATGGTGTCTTAAGATTGCCTTGACGCTGTCGATTGTCTACCTTTAAAAATTATTCAAATAATGCGTTTCAAAGCTAAGGATAACTTTCAATAGATAGTTATAAACTTACAGTGATGAATAACAGAACCATAATTCAACTGGAAGTCTTTTGAATAGGGTTTAATTTAGTGGTTATTTTTCACCGTATTTGACAGCGCGATATAACTAAACCTCCTCCAAAGTCCAACCAGTTTCGGACACAGTCAACAACTGAACGTCGAAATAAATACATATAGGCGTGTTTGGGAATGTTTTATAATAATTTTCAAACAGTTTCACCGTCTAAAAACGTTTCTCCAAAAATGTATCGATTCTTATCGTATCTCGGAATAATTTCCGGTTCAACTACCATGTTTTTATTGATGGTAAAATTATGGTATCGCGTAACAACCGGTGTTTGTCGAAGTGATAAGTTATTGGAAGGAAAGACAGTTCTGATTACGGGTGCCAACAGAGGGATTGGCAAAGCCACCGCCTTGGATATGGCCCGGCGTAAGGCCAAAGTCATATTGGCTTGTCGCAACATGGAAAAAGGATGGTCCGCCGCGGAGGACATACAGAAATTAACCGGGAATCCTAATGTCACCGTGGTCGAGTTGGATTTGGGTTCGTTCAAATCAGTCAGGAAATGTGCCCAAGGAATTATCGATACGGAACAAAGGTAATAATTGTCTTTCTAAGTACTTATTTGTCCTTCAACTTTTCGGAAACGTGTCTTAATTACTACGTTCCATATGGTCTCTTTAATTAAAGGTTAGATATCTTAATCAACAATGCCGGTATAGTTTCGGACCAAACCGGTCGTTTAACTGAAGATCTAATTGAGGAACATTACGCCACTAATTACTTCGGACCATTCTTATTAACAATGCTCTTGGTACCGTTACTTAAAAACAGCGCCCCATCCCGTATCGTAAACGTATCTTCAATCCTTCACTTCTGGGGGACAATTGATTACAACGATATCTTTGGTAAAAGCAAGGGCAGTCTAACGAGTACTTCCTGGGGTCCCATTGGAATGTATTCCAACACTAAACTGGCTAATATCCTATTCACTCGGGCCCTAAGCAAGAAATTAGAAGGTACCGGAGTAACGGTCAACGCCGTACATCCCGGTAATACCGAAACGGAGATTGCCAATCATATCCCGAGGTGGATGCTCTTTTTCGGACCGTTGGTCAAGTTTTTGGTGGTCAAGAGCTTAGAGGAAGGCGCCCAGACTTCGATTTACGCTGGAGTCGCCCAGGAATTGGAGGGTGTTTCTGGAAAGTACTTAGCCGATTGCGGCCAGGCCTATTCGAGTCCAGCGTCTAAAGACACTAAGCTCATGGAATCATTATGGATTTTGAGTGAAAAAATTACAGGATTTAATCCCAATGACAAACCGTGAACGATACGTTAACCTTTGACCTTACTGCCTTACATACATACAAGATTACGGGCCACAAATGGAGCCAAACTATATGCCAAAATCGGTCCTGAAGTAAAGAAGTTATAAATATTGCAATATTCAATAGAAATAATTTAAAAAATAATATGCTAATTTGTTTTTCACTTGTAAGTATTGTAGCCACATTACTCAGTTTTATGGGCTAACAAATGTGCCCAAATATGTCAAAAATCGCTCCACAAATAAAGAATAACACTTCTTCTCATTAGCGCGTAATAAAAAACCCTTTTTATCATTAGAGTAAAAATTAATTACATCCTCTTGATAATGAAACTTTCCTGACTACACTGATAAGTACCCTGACATAGACTTTGCGAAGATTTTTCTTAAACCCTTCAATATAACTATAACTGTCAATTAAGTTTGGTAAAAATGATAAGATCACTTAAGTGATCAAAAACATAAATAATTTATAAATTACGGGCATTAAAACCCTTTCGATTTTTCACTAGACTATAACCAGAGAGCCGAAAATACGTGACTGGCAAAATTTTTGATACCGCTAATAACATAAGTTAATAAAAGTGAAACAGCGACTATCAAACGTAAGTCATCTCTTGGGCCGACCTCGTCTCACGTTTTGAAATAGAATTATTTAAAAAGATGTTTCATAGAGGGTTTTTTTAAAAAATATTTGGGTACATAACGGGCGGTTAACTTATTGGAATTTTGGGAAGGTTATTATTAACTTATGCTGTGCCATTAATAAAATGGGCACGTACATTTTCGTTACATCAACGTATGTACTAACTAAAATCTCACAACTTTAAAAGCCTCATAATCCTTTCGCTCCTCGAAGCAAACGGTTCTTAAAATGTATACCTCGGAAAACATGTTAACCTGTTTATGTACAGCGGTAATCATGTTACCGATACTGGTTAAAATCTGGTATAACGTAACTAAAGGCCGGTTCAACAGTAAGATCAAGATGACCGGTAAAACGGTCCTGATAACGGGTTCTAATCGCGGGATTGGTTTGACCATCGCCATGGATATGGCACGTAGAGGGGCTAGAGTCATCCTGGCTTGTCGCGACCAGGTCAAAGCCGAGGTGGCCAGATTAGAGATTATCAAGGCGACTGGAATAGGTCAATCGGAGATCAAGGTGATCAAATTAGATCTATCCGATTTCGAATCGGTTAGAAAATGCGCGGAAAATGTTTTGAAAACTGAGAAAAGGTTGGATTACTTAGTCAACAACGCCGGAGTTGTCTTGGACAAAAATGGATATTTGAATGGTCAAGGAATAGAGATGCATTTCGCGACTAATCATTTTGGTCATTATTTACTGACCATATTGTTATTGCCATTAATGATCAGAACTGGTAATCGAGGCAGAATCGTTAATTTGGCCAGTTACTTTCACTTTATCGGAAGAATCGATCTGAACGATATTTTCGGACGACCCAGTAATATGAAATCGACTACTTATTGGATGTACGGCAATACTAAACTAGCTAACGTACTCTTCACGAGACAACTGGCCGAGTACTTAAAGGTAAGAACGAAATTAACAAATCAGTCCATAAATATTTAGTGGCTGCTGGGTTTTCTTAATTAAATTTCCCAAGGAATAGGCTAGGGTTGAAACAAATTACTATAATTGCAGGACACCGGGATAACGGTCAACGCGGTCAACCCGGGAAACACTGAATCGGACATAGCGGTCAAAATTCCTCGTCATATTCTAATGTTCGGTTTCTTAATTCGATGGTTTTGTTTAAAAACCCCTGAAGAAGGTAGTCAACCAGTGATCCACGCCTTATTGTCCCCGGACTTGGATGGAATTACCGGACAGTACATGAGCGACTGCGGGATAGCCGTAAGTAGCCCGGCCTCCAAAAATAGAGAGACCATGAAATGGTTATGGGATTTCAGCAAAAGAGTAACAAATTCGCCGGACATTAAAGAAGTGATGAAAATCGTTAAAGATACAAAGGACATCAACTTTAATTCATCTTTAATCAAAGATTCGGGGTTAATTAAAAGTGATTAAAATAATAATTATCAGGGAACCATATTTAAAAACAGAAGGAAGGAACAATTTCTATCTGGTTCGCGTTTATTTGAACCATTACATTTCTTCGAGAAAATGAACTTGACCACGGAAACATTTGCCTACATAGCAAGAACAACCTTGAATTAAAATACATACGTATATACTAATGGACGGAAACCGATGTCCCTTTTCGGACACACGGTCTCTAATATTGACCGCGACGCGACACGTACGACAGATGTTCGGAAATAAGATTTCGAACACGCTTTTTCCCATAAGTATCTATACATTCAATTCGCAAATTAAGTTAAATATGGACTGTTTCGATTAAAAATACGAAAAGATAGTGTTTCAGCCTTTCACAATACATAAATCACACGCGTGTTATAATACATCATATTCTTGCGCGGTAAAAACAGTCTATCAATGTGTATCGACTTGTATTCCGCTCGAGTTTACTTTTTAATAATAAAAAAACCTAACCATTACTTATCCAAATCGTCTTATCATTGGTCAATTTATATACCACGTGATCTTATGCTGTAAATGCGGGTAATGTTAACACTTTTTTCCCCATAAAAGACAATAACTAGAAGTTGAAAGGAAAAAGTTTTCAGATTACCCATGCCTTTACCAGGTCTTCCAATTTTCCCTGATCTTTTAGTAAGTGAAGTGTATATTTTTGCAAATATAGACAAGTAAATTAGGTTTTAAAACGTATTTATCTAAACGTTTAAGTTTTCCAAACCCCAAGAAACTTTCCCAACTATAAAAAAAATTCAATGACTCGGTTAAAATTCGGTGGTCCCATTTTAAAATTCCCTGACCTTATTGGTGGTCCCATTATTAATTTCCCTAACTGTTGCGAGGTTTTTCCCTGACCCGCGTATTAGTCAACCTTGTAAATTATTTGAATATAATTAAATGAAAAAAAATATATATATAATATTTTTCTAGACTTCAATATTATGGATATTTTAAGTTTTCATAATTCAGTTGCATTGTGCCGATGAGTCTGTGTGAAATTCGGCATTTGTACTGTCGATATTAAATGAAAACACCGTAAATAATCCATTATACGAATAATATCATAAATTTATATATATAGTTTTTGAGTTTAAAACGGGACAATATATTTCTACTATGCGTCTAATCATTCCATTTGAAAGTGGTGGAATCGTATAACACACACTTTAATGGGTCACGGTGAATTAAATCTACGTGACAAGCGTTTTAATTAACAAATATCTTCCGATGTGTTTATATACCCTTAATAAATATCTTAAGTATTATCAAAGTGATTGCGGGGAATGA